>NC_060252.1:66243728-66546758 GCF_921293095.1 Ischnura elegans
ACGAGCATGAAAACAGCGCTACTTATATGTTAAGGGAATTAGGCTGGGAGCCGCTAGAGACTCGAAGGATGCGCATTAGGCTTAGTTTGCTTGTGAAATTTAGAATGGATAAATTTAAGGGCGACTCGGAGAACATCATTTTAGAGCCCCACTAAATTTCCAGGTTCGACAGAAGCGATAAATTAAGATAGATATTTTGCCAAACGGATAGATATGGGAATTCGTTTTTACCCCGAACCATACCGAACTTAACATATGCTAGTCGTAATTTTGTATGAGCATTTGCTTTTTATATGTTGACGGCTGGTGTCCTAACAGCCCCTGCCAAAGGCCTTTTTAGGATGCTTGCGGGGTAGTACGTAGATGTAGATGTAGAAGACTATTTTACGAGACAAAAACGTTTCCTTGAATCTTTTACCCGGAAATCTGCGTTCTTAATGCCTACAAACACCTTTCGCATAAATAGGATTTAAATCATTTCTATTCTATGAGCTTTCCGTGAATACCACTTCTAAAAGCATTCCCTAGGTTTGCATGATTAAGTGCTTGTAATTTTCATGAAATTCAAATTTTTATCACATAATGGCACTATATCTACTGATAGAAACAAAAAATAGCCTTTTCTTATTGTACATTTACAACGAAGCTTTTACCTTATTAGTATATATATCAGCATTTCGACGCATTTTGATACTTCGGCCTCATTATCAGGGTAATTGATGTCAGAAAAGTATTGTCAGACCTGTTCCGTTGTGATGTGTCCTGTTGAGTTATCCTAATGATGAAGCTGAGCTGCTCGCAATATTAGTAAGAAATTGTACAGTAGCTTTGTTATTTAATATTGCAACCTACCCTTCCATCATTTATCGCCTGAAAACGTTGAATAACCATTTTTTAAAGAAACTGTATTTGAATATCCACAATGCCGCAAAGGTCCTTGTATAGCAATATGTAGCTATACTTGTCAAAGCATAGGAGAAACGTTAATGAAATGATTATCAAAAAAACTGGTATAATTTTCGTTATATTTTAAGTATGGCTAACAAACTTTAACCTTGACTGATTACCGGACAATATTTTGAGATTTTAGCTAGAGAATACTGTAGTAAAATAAAAGTATTAAGTTTGCAACATGAAAATGGCGTTACTGTTGGCTCATTAAGCTATAAAAAAGTAACCACAAAAATCTAAGGACTGCATTATTATTTCTTCATTTTTCACTAGTTTTGACTTTTTACTCCAATTTATGTCTTCTAAGATGGAAAATATTTATAAATTACTTACAGAAAAATCATTTTCTTGAACCTGTCAGCCGCAAATCGACCTCCATAGTCTAAGTACACTTTTCTTGTTACAAGGATTACTCCTATTTCCTTCCTTTAAGTTTTTGGTAAATAATACTCCTAAAAGCATTCACCAAGGAAGTCGTGGGGAAAGGTATAATTAACAACACACGGGGATAATTAAAATGCTGTCGAAGCCTGCAGAGCAAATAATGAAACCAGAGGGGAAAAAAACATGAGGAATAGGTATTAAGAATTGATTTCCATAAACAAGGAAATGGGCTGTATTTCTTTTACCGAATCTTCGCGAAAGTCGCTTTTTTCTTGCTATACTAAGTAACTCCCTTAAATTAATTAATATATCGTTCTTTAGAAGTGATTTCGCTAGGGGTTTATGAAAAGGCTCTTCATTTTATTTCCCATTCCAAATGTCTAAAACATCCTCCTCTCCTTCCCATTATTAATGACTTTTCTCATAAAAAGAAGCCAACTAATACCCTGTATTTTAGGTGATTTTCAATTTTTCACATTTAATTTCATTCCTTTATTTCATCTGTCAAAACTGCTATTGTTCTTGTGTGCACCACCGCTACCTTAATCGACTTCGCATCACATGCTATAGTTCCATACGCGAGTGGCTAACAAACCATGGATTACTGCCGCATTCCCCAATTTCACTTTCTATAGTCGACCGGCGAAGTCTCAGAATTATAACCGACTCACAATTCTATCGTCAAGAGAATTTTCCCCGGTGGTATAATCAATCAAACACAAACAATCCAATCACAGCTCGGGTGACTCCTTGGTAATTGAATTTTTAACTGTAATTTTATTCCATTGTTCAAATGGATTATTGCATTCTCCATAAATCATGACAAGTTGCCATCATGCATTCAAATTTTCTGATAGTTACAAAAAAAAAAGGTAGAGGCGTTTGAAGGTGTCCATCGTTATGCTTCAATGCGTAAAAATATGAGATCATACGTAATTCAGCCCCGATAAATGGATACATTTACATTTCAATGGCCACCAGAAAATTAATAAAGCAGTGATGTAGAATTAATTTAAGAAAATAGGATTGATCATTTATAACCTTTTTTAGCATGGTCTGCGAAGTAAAATATATAAGTTTACACTTTCTTTGGAAATAGAAAAATGAAGAAAAAAGTAAAATTTTCTTTCCGTTCAAAAGAAAACTTCCGATTTTACTTATGAGTTATACAAAAAAAGAGTCAAAGGACCGAAGAATTCATAATTTGAGGCCGGAGTTGACGCTGAAATATCTACTGAACGTCGTGAACCAAATCATCAATTGTATGATTTACATAATAAAAATATTCGTTACACTTTTTCAAAGTTTACAATGTACATGTATCCAATTAATGAATCAGTAAAGTGGAATATAGGTACTCGGCAGGTTAAGCTGAATTGAGGTTACAATTTTACTATGCATTTCCTTCCATCAGTGGCTGGGGCAGGTTAAAAAATTTAAACAAAATCTAGTGGCACAAAAAAATATATTAAAATATAAAATATGTGATGTACTAGAGCGGAATAAGAAAATTTAAGAATAATAAATTAAAACAATGCAAATACAAATTCATCAGGAATTTAATGAAGAAAAGAAAAAAATGAGAGAAACATGTGGGAATTATAACTTTCAACAGTAAAAATACGAAAGAAATAACAAATTAAAATATTAAAATTTTGATTTATTAGCAAATCACACAAAGGTTGAGTTAAGAGATATGAGAACATTTCCAAAGCATTTAGTGCATTGAGACAACAGAATAAATGTCACGGATCAAATACGAATATATACTTAAAGTAATAAAAACGGGCTTTTCCCGCTGTAGCACGTCACCTGGGACGCTTCAAGGCCTTAACGACACACGGTACAGACACTACCCTCAATACCTACCTCTCTGTCGCTGTAGATGGTATAGCCTCTGCGGAAGAGATATTGATGCACCTTCTTCCGCAAGAAGGGACACGATCCATCATCCACTAAAACCACGGTGAACCAACCCAGACTTCCATCGGAAAGGTCACAACCGGCTTTAACCTTTTGTGATGCGAGCGTCACGGCTATATGGCAGTAGGTGATAAATAATAGCCTAGAAAAAGCCATGCGAGTGCAGTCCTGCTTTATGTTACGACCACCTTTGGCTTTCATTGAATGATTTCTTGGCACATTTTGTGCGGAGTAAAGTTTATTCTTCAGAGACATCGGAAAGCCTTTCACCGCCACACAAAGAAAGCATATTTTAGGTTGAAACAGAAAGATAATCTCCAACGAAGATTACAAAGAGTCATCTTCACTGTTCTACTTCAAGTAAATAGACTTGAGTCCGTTTGAGGAAAAACTTTTAGAAGCCATTTAAATTGGGCAATTTATGAACGTTACATTACATTACGTTACGTTACATACACGTATTCCAGCTGTATCGTTTATCCACACAAAGGTGCTTACAAATCTAGAATAGAGTTCAATAACGTTAGATCCAAATACAACCAAATCGATACACGACTCACGCCGCAAACTCAGCCACGTAACTTCTGGAGTAAACAAAATTTGATATTAAATTATCACCCATGGATATTCTCGTAGCCGATTTTCATTGAAATCGCTAACATGAGGGGTTTTTGACGAACGAATGGCTTCGGAAAGCCTCATATGTCGTCAGTAACTCAACTATCGGTCGTCGGAGGGCAAAATAAACGTCATCATTGAACTCACCATCATTGTAAGAGACGCCTACAACGTCTCATTAGCCCACTTTTACGGTTTGCATAATTTTTTCCGAACACTTCCTGCCCAAACCCTCAAAAATGACCGCTAAATTGAGTTATTGACACCGTATGAGGCATTAAATAGTAATTCCCTCAGCAAAAACCCTCGTCCGCGATTTCAATAAAAATCGGTCTTGAGTATCTCCATGTGTCATAATTTTTCATGAAATTTTTATAATTCCGGAAGTCACGTGGTTAGTGCGCTTCAATTTTCGAGAGTTTGCTGTATGATTCATGTATAGATTACCATATATACCCTATCTCATTAAGAACTTTACATAACTACAGGTTAAATACAAGATTTTGGAAGTAATTCTCACACTTTAGCTTCCAAACTCCGATTGAATAAATAAGTTGAGTGATTTTATGCCATTTGAATTTGTGATTTTATGCCAGAGGTCAGTTGAGGATTAAACGTATCCATCACGGCGGTTCAGGCGCGAAAATTCAGAAATCACAAGACGTGGAAGAGCACAGCGGGTTTTGTGCGTCACGCCAGACAACTAAACGGATTTGTAGTGCACTAAGCGGCTTACTTGTATGAAACGTTGCTACTCTTTCCGGCACTATTGGTGCCCTAGGATTAAATAAGCTCAGAGCTGGGATTTTTTTCATAAATTCCTTATTGTTTTAGCCATAAACACCAACATATTTATTCCCTTTTGCTTTCTTCTTTACTTATTCCATATACTATTTCAAAATACTTTTTCCTAGTTCCATACTTTTTTACGCATTTCTTCCCTTTCACATCCTTCTTTTCTTTTTCCATATACTATTTTAAAATACTTTTTCATAGTCCCATACTTATTTAATACTGAGTGTATATAATGTTCACTTCCTTTGAATGCAGAACGACACCTTGCTCGCATATTGAAAAACAAACTCTCCCCTACAATCCATGGTAAAGAGGGGGACTACTTTCGGGGTATTCGATCTTGATAATTTTGGGTTGGCTTGCGAGGACGTTATGCGGTGCCACCGAAGCCCACTACAAGGAATACCAGCTTAAGACATCCATAAAACAAAATTAAAAGATGAAAAACTATGTCTCAGCATTTATTTTTTTCCATTTTCTCCTTCATTAATCCTCATGACACGACTCGGAGAGTTCAATAATGGACTATACTCCTATCATTACAAATTTCAGAGACCATAATTATATTTACTAAGCCACCATTCGATAAACAATAGCATTAAAAGGCTAATTCAAGCCAAGCTACTCTTAAATTTTATAAATCAATCAAAGATGTGGATAAGATGCAGTGTAGACGTACACAATATGACGTCTATTTTTTTCGGGAACGGATAGTGCAAAATATTTCTCTTCTGAAAATGGTTCTCTTAAAACTAGGACGCAAGCACATGTTTTTTTTTTACTTTGGAATAATAATAGAATCTAATGGATTTCATCGGCTTTTCGCATTAATGCCGATAGTTCAACGGTGGATTATTTAGCATAGAACAACACAATAAAGGCACAATAAAGCAAAATAAAAGCATGATTAGCAAAATAAGTACTGATCTTATAGAATTTTATAGGCTAAAATACATTACATATCACATTACCTGAAGGGCACGTTAAATCGTACCTTTATGGATCTATCCGGAGCCATATGACGGTGTTTAAAGGTGTATATACATAACAAATAAGACATCATTTAAATGTTCGTTTGCACTAAGTAAACTTTTAACCTTAAAGTTGTACCACTGAGCCATGCAAATAGTTAATTATGTTATTTTAACATCTGGGCCTGTCAGGAAAATTGCGCTTGAACTCAGCAATTCCAAAAACTCGCCTGACGGAAGTTTAATAATTACCCTTATCAATTATTTATCTTCCGAAAAATCTTCTGTTTGAACTTGGATATCAACGATATTTTGTTGTTCATGGCAGGAGATAATTGAAGAAAGTTACCTGCTTTCATCATAGATTTCATTAAACAGATCTTTTTCAAGTAACATTCAGGTCCATCAACCAACGAAGCAGATTAGAAAGATCATATACAAAGTGTAATTATATGCCATGATATTAATTTCTTGTACCTTTCCACGCATCGCCGTAGAATTATAATAAGGTTACAGCTTTAATGGAGGCCTCATAGACATGACACACTTCAACGACATTGCTATTTAATCAGAATCCTCTTCCCTTTCTAGTTTTATAAAATTCCCAAGGAAAAAAAAAACACGGAGAAATGATACTGCAATATTTTTATAATGTTTGTTTTCCATAATTTTTCCCTATTTCCACAAGGCCTTCTAGAGTTGATGAAATGATCTTTATTAGATTCACGCCATTTTAGATCTGAAAGTAAGGGTAGGTTTGAGCAGACGGAGGAAAAGCTATGTCATCCAATAAAGGCTCTTCACCTCTTCCTGTACTTTATCCTCCACTTCGTCTCTAGTTCGTCTGGCACTATGGCCATTCATTAATTCATGTTCTCTCCATTAATTTTCTTTACGAGTTAACCCACCGTTGGTCCCTCTACCCTTACCCCTCTTTTCCCTTTTCCAACCCTCTCCTTTCCTCACCATTCATTCTTCAGCTGACGAAGAAGCCTGAAGTGCTTCGATAGCTTCACAATTTTATTTATTCAATGTGAGTGTTTCTTTTTTGTGTCTCTTTGTGTAACGACATTAACTTGAACTATTTATATATATATATATATATATTGTCACATTTATGGAATTAATTTTAAACATTTTATCGTTTTTGGAGCCTGGCAGACGCCACGCGACCACTTGAGTTACAATACGTTACATGCTAATAGCTTAGTGATATTTATCACAAATTTTTAAAATATGTTTATAAATTAAATTAACTATTTAAAGCATTAAAATTTGGATATGCGTCTTATCTCATCGAATTTCTTATTGTAATCGATATAACACCTGAATAAAACTATCATTGCGAAGAATATACTATGGTTTTCACAAAATGTGATTGAACTTTGGCGTATTGTAAACCGTTTACCCCTCTGCTACATACATTTACGGTGGCTTATTGCATTGATGTAGATGCATGACATTAACACTAAACATTCACATAACAATTTTGTGGTTGCATCGAAAATAACTTTCTAATCTGATAGGGGATATTTTGTTTCAAGTTCAACCGAACTCGCTATCAATATAAAATGTCTCCAAAATCAATTTTCTCCCTGTAGTTAAAATTATTTGTTAGGTAATTAGCAAATCCATACTGTGAAACTGTGAAAAACATATTTGCATTTACTGTACAAATTAAACATGTTGATATAATTTCGATGAAACGTCAAAATAAGTATTATTCAGTCTTTTATTAATACAAATACCTCTATCATTATTATGTATAACTTCGTTATCAATTCATAAAATTAAGTATTCAATGAATGATTTATTTTATTCAAATCAGTTATTTCTACTTTCATGAATTTTATTTAACCATCCAAAATGGTGTCTATGAGACGCCGCGCGACACACTTAATAACACACTTACGCCAACAAGGGCATTATAGGCACTTCTGATGATCAGGCCATAACCTCTCTCCATATGGTCTGTATTTTACCCAAATGAATCATTTAGGAAACATGTATGTTTGTATGTATTCTCTTGTATGTTTCACTATATTTAGAATCATTAGAATTTTCTTGGGGATCCCTAATGTAGATAGCTACAGTTATTATCGATAACTGCTAGCAAAATATTATTTTGGACAATAATTGTTTTATCAGTGGGTGAGAAGCCAAGCGGTGACAAGTGATTAATTTTTTTCTAAACAGAGTGTGGTACAGAAATTAGGTAAAGAAAACATAGGGGATCAATTAGATATTTAGTAGTGCATTTTATATTCCACTCGATGTCGGTACAGAACAGAGACTCATGCCTTGGTCAGATTACGATTGTCCGAGTGATCGTCCTAAAGATAGTTTCAGAACTAGCTGTGTGAATGCATGTCCGTACAATAGTTCACGTAGTTCCAAACGTGGCCACTCTACGATGGTTAGGCGCTGGGAAACCGAAGAGGAGCGACAAGAGAAAGGCGAAAAGTTCGTGAAGCTCTCTTCGCTCAATTTCTTTTCATGGATTTGTCCAAGCAAGGAAGAATATGGGAGGAAAAAAAATTATTCGTTAAATACACATTGAACACAGTAATATCTTGTCCCTGCATTCCTCAACAGCTTTGCTAACCGTCAATCTCTCGTTCACTTTAGGTGTCAGCACTAGAGAGCAGCACAGGTTTTAACCATCGTTATGTGATGCACGATAGTTCCAACGATTGCTGGAACAATCGCAATCTGAACGAGGCATCACTCGTATCCCTTGGCAACCAAGTTTTTGTATATTTCTTTTGACAAATAACTGTACGTAACTCTGTTTGGAAAAAAAAGTCACTTGTACCCCTTGACTACTCACCCCCTCATATATTATGCAAAGAGATAAATCCAAGACAGAGATGCTTTTTAACTTTGGAACAAAGAATTTCCCTGAGTGGGCTTGGACACGTGCGTGTAGAGTTCAACTCAGACTAAGCCACTGGCGTGTGATATCAATTATATCCCGTATTATGCGGGTCAGTATCTTACCATGGGAAGGCTACCTCCCACTTCTTCGAGTATATATCATTGGCATGACTGAGGGTACCATTCGGGATTTCAACCCTGCACTCTTCGATAAAAGGCCCAAAACTCTATCCATTAGGCCACAATTCTTACCAAAATAACTCTAGAAAACTGAATTTTTTGATTCAGAGAGCAAAGTATAGCTCAATTTCAAATGCCACACTGCAATGAGAGACTACTGCGAAAGGAAAAATGAATTTCCAACATGCATTTATTCTAATTGACGTTCCCTTCGCCCACGATGTAATTTTTAAAACTGAAAAATTGAATGAATTTAAAATTGAAAAAAAAGGTAAATGATCTTTTTCGAAGAATACTTACTTATGCACACAAAACCAGGCCTCAATTTCGGTTAAAAACTTTTTCCAGTTAAAAAACAGCATTTAACCTGCGTAAATGAGCATTAAAAAGAATGCCTTCTACTGAATGTAGTCTAGGTATGTTTGAAATTAAACTCAGAAAACAACACTCGTTTTATATGTTCATATTTGTTATAAGCCCTTTTAAATTAACCGAGCGTGAAATTTTTTGGTCCTCCAATGATTAAGAGATATTTTATTATCCACTCTGTAACCACATTTCTGGACAAAAAAATGGCCCAGTCACTCCGAGTGGGAAAGGGAACTCGGAAACAGTAGTTCAAAAGTTTGGGAGTTTTTAAAAACTCTTTCGAAAATATACCATATGGCTCACACGGCTTAATAATCAGAATTTGTGAGGGGAATTCATTTAAAAATATAATTGTGACGCTCAACTTTTTCGAGAAACAAAAGAATCATTAAAAGTAGCCTTGAGCGCAGTCAATTATATCACAATTCTTGTCTTTTAATTAATCAAAGAGCGAGAAATGCCGCGAACTTGGCTTTTAAATGGTATTTTTTTTACAAATAATGACGGGTAAGCTTATGAATGTCGTATAAACTTGACGCCTACACAGAAAATGATGAAACAAACAAAAAAACCTCATTATCTTTTATTGACAGAACGAAATTTGTCCACAACAAATAGAGCAAGCTTTATTAACCGTATACTATGTTTTTTGAATGCACATGCTTTGAAAGCTATAATTACTAACGTGAGCATAAAAAATTAGATCAAATAGTTCAATATAGATAACCAACAGTTATCCACTTGAAAGACATTTACTTTTACGAATAGTATTCATTTCGCTATAGCAATGATTCAGCTAATTTTATAACATAAAAATTAAATCATTTATTTCACAAATAATTACACATTTACCGTTCAAAAGTGCCAAAAATATTCTTTAAATAGAAGGGAATAGTTCCGACGTGAAGGAAATGTTTAACATTTGGCTTGACATACATTGTCGGGGTAAAATGCAATTAAGTTTACACCAATTGGTTTGAAATCAGCCTTAAATTACATTCATGAAATTCGTATATCAATTAGTGCGAATCACTGAAGGTGTTCACGAGTTGCAGTTGTGCTGGTATAAAATTCTAGCGTCGATGAATTTAACAGCGAACACGTGAGGTAATTGATGTCAACGAGACCTATTTAATCAGCAATGCGTGAGTTCCATTACAAGAGCTCCACAAATATCTAGATGGGAAAGGCCAGGGTACTTTTATCGCGGAATTCATTGAGACCGAGGGAAATTTAGGAGCAGAAGAGGAATCTAAAACGAAGCACTTGAACGGAATACACCAAATCCCGCAAAATACGTCGCGCGGGACCAATCCCTATCGATTGAAATGGAAGTCAAAAGCTCACCGATAGAGCGATTCAGTTCTATCTCCTCAATTGATATATTTGGCGAGAATGCATGTTGAAAAGAGAATAGCTCACAAGATATTTTCCATAAAATTTCACAAATACCTTGTGAACACCCTACTACACAATCTCTGAATCACTGATTTCTAGAATAATTTTTTTTATTCAAGGAACCACATCTTGTCCATAAAAAAACTGAACTTAAAATAATAAAGTTCAGCTACGAATTGGTTTAAAACAAAATTTGCAATGACAGAAAAACCCGAATGCCAATTTAATTTCAGGAAAAAACTCTAAAACCACTTATGAGAAAACATTCAATACAACTAATACATAAAAATATTGAATAGAAAATTATTTCAAACTCCCATTACTTTACGGTTATTAATTTACTGAAAGATTTAAAGGAAAAACATTCTGCTTGTAAAAAATGATAGAATTCTATAAATGATGGAATAATGGTTATGTTCTACAGCAATTAATATTATTTTGATGGAGGAAAAGCTTAATTTTTTTATAAAAATAATATTTTTTTAAATAGTCGAGGGACAATCGTCGAGGGATAGAGCGATGGCAAAAACGGAAATAATAATATTGTCGTCATTATTTTACAAGCGAATTTTAGGACTAAATAGTCCTCCCTCACAATTAAATTATTGGACAATCACATACATCCATGCCCTGGATGGTGGTCAATCCATCCAGGCGGTATTCGTACCTGCGACCTCTGAGTTAGCAGGCTGGGACGTTACCCCGGCACCACCGAGGCCGGTAAATATTCGCCCGAACAGGGACTTGAACCCTGGGCCCTCAGATTAAAAGTCTAATGCTTTACCGACTGAGCTATCCGCGCTCTTATAGGGAGTTGGAGGACCTCCACCATTTGTTTAAATAGCCGGAAAAGGAAGACCTCGGACAAAATATATGGAATATGTAAAGAAGGATGTGAAAGAGAAGAAATACGTAAGAGCCCAGGACAGAGTGGTATGGAGACAGCACTTGCGTTGAAACCTGTCTTCGGACAGAATCACCTATGATGATGACCAGATTGTTAATGAAGAGAGCCTATCATACCGTGCACATGCATAACCCTGGGGCTCTCATGTACGAAAATGCCTACATGACTCACTACCTATCAAGGCAATATAAAGCGCTCGCAGGGAATATATGATCCCTTCTAAGCCGACCGTTATAATTGGAACCAACAGGGATTGGTGATGGATCGTGTATCTCCGATAGCCTAATGCATTCAAATCCCGATGTGGCCATGGTCGCCGTGAATTTAGGATTAGCCTCCTTAAGATTTTTATCCACAAACGACAAGGAAAGAAATTTAAGGAGTGCCCTGCTAAACTCCACTATGAAAAACATTCAGCCTCCCTCAAAATAGAAGGACGTAAAGGACTTTAATTAATAACAGGATGATAAATATTGAGATTCTTTAAGCAAATACATAGGAAGTCAAGAATAACTAAATACAATTTATAATTGGAGTACATATACTGTGAATGACCTTAAGGGTATTATTAGAATTACCAGGGTAAAATGTTATATGCAACGGTAAATTTCATACTAATCAAATGGCTTTTTTGTTTTTCTCAAATTGACCCATAATGTAAAGAAAATAAATGTAAAATGAGTGAAACATTAATGAAAACACCCGAGTGTGTCTTTCAGTTATGAAAATTCAAAATATTTTCACGACAGTTTTTATTATTTAAAAATCATAAGTATGGTATAGTTTTGACACCGGATCTAATCAAAACTCATTTTAGATAGTGTGTTTGGTTAGTTGAATCATTTATATACCCATGCGATACCCATTATATTCATCGCACTGCGGCAACATACAGATCTGTGACTGTTAAGGAGCTAGGTACTTATTGGTATCAAATTTATGAAATTGACTATGTAATAATGTTTGTTTGTCATCTTTCATCAAAAAAAGTTTGGATAATTAGTGGAAAAGACGAAAATAGCTGCTTATTCTCGTCGCTATTTTTTGAGTCAATGCAAAGTAGCAAAGTAAAAAGAAAATATTACGATTCAACGAGTACTTTTGTATTCCTCATATAAATAGCGGAATCCCATTTATTTTCGGCTTGAAAACATGACTCAGTTTGGTAAATTGTGTACTAAGATTTAATATTTGCCAAAAATTCACCCTTACAATCAGAGTACTCATGAAGTGATGCTCAACCGTACGTTCCTGATAACCTCAGCTTCCTAATTGCCCGGAGTGAAGCACCACTTGAACCGCAATTAATCCTCTAATTCCCTTCGAGTTCCCTTGCTGCTGTTTCCATGTGCGACGCAAATTATTTCAGGCTTAAGAGCATGTGACCTCTAGGAATTAGAAATTAGTATAAAAACTAAGACTCGAATGGGTAAAACTCACGTCATCATCATCATAATTTGTCAACAATCCTAAGATTAAAAGGCTTCCTGGTGAGTTAACTTTTATTTATAATATACTTTTTAAAGCGACCCGAGTAAACATCGTCATTAGGCTTAATTTTATTATGAATTAATCTTATTATTGTAACCTAGTTGCCTAGTGGAGGAAGAGATGAACTTTGAATCTGACGCCGAAATAGTGGAAAAGGATGGCTAAAGATATTTGTTTATGAAAGTGTTGTCCTGAATTTCAATAATTTTTAAAATTTCTAACTGCTCCCAAAAATATAATTCTAATTCGATACAGTTAAAATCATTGTAAAAGTGCTACATTATTGCATTTCCGTTTGGTTCTGATTTATGCTGAAAATTTCAGCTTTATAGCTAATTGGAAGGTGGGTTAAAATTGAGTCGCAAGATTTGACCCGGGCAAGGTGATCAAAAACAAAGCGAGATTATAAAAAAGCAAACTCTACCGTCCGCGCCCTAAAGTTTCAAAATTATAAAAAAAATCATGCGGGTTCAACGGTGCTGAAACATGAACTCTGAGGAAGGAGGACGAGAGAAGGCTGGAGGCGTTCGAGATGTGGGTATGAAAAAGAATGGAGAGGGTGAAGTTGACGGGGAGGAGGAAGAACCCGATTCCCCTGATTGATAAATGTTAACGGTAGTTTTATTTGAACATTTCCTTTACATTTGTAATCAGCTGGTGTCCTGACACTCCCCAACACATACCTATTGAGGCGACATGAGTGAAACTAACAAAAATATCATTGTGATTGTTTGCCAACAAATAACATATTTAATTCCGCCCAAAAATTACATATACAATACTTGAGAGGCGTTTGGCGAACCCTGCAGTCACCTTGTCGGAACTCGCTCCTCGTAGGTGGCGTCGAGCTGGTTGCCAGGGAACAGAGAGAGAAACCCAACAGGCGATGGAGGGGAAGAATTCCTCACAGCGGAGGGGAAGTTTAGATTGGCTGGGAAGGAGGTTCTTTTGCAGGTACCGTCCAGAAAAAGTTTATGCCAGCGGGGAAAAAGATACCGCTACCTTTGAAACCACTGTACATTATGCGCAACAGCACTGTTTTCACTAAACATGTATGTCGAACGAAAACGTATACGTCGGACTTCTCGAAACTCTCGATATATGGATATGGAATCTCGCGATCCGTATAAATCACGGCGAAGTTCGAGGAGGGACAAAGTTTGAGAGGAGACTAAGTTTTAAGGGGAGACAACATTTTGAGGGGATGGGACTATGGCCGTTTTCGGCAAAAGGAGTTTAGTTAAAACTTTACGTTGTACCAGTTTCTTGGAGAATAGGCCTTTGAAAAATGTTAAATGCAATTTTTTTGCCAAATTTTCAGTATATTAAGACACCTTCATCAGGGATTTGTTTTGCTACGACTTGAATTTGTTTGATCAAATTTGAAAAAATTCCATTCATCACAAAAAAGCCCTGATGAAGGTGTATAAATCTACGAAAACGTTGGCAAAAGTTTGAATTTAGAATTATTAAAGAACTCTACTCAAAGACACTAAATTAACAGTAATTTTAGAGGTCAAAAGAAGGAATTAAAACTTAATTAATTTTTTTTAAATTTTAAATATTAGACTGTAGGGTAACGGCTAATGTCCTAACTTCTCCTTCTGCACGCCTATTCAGTCGGATTTCTAGGTTTTATGGTTTGCTATGGAAGCAGCCTTTGATCCGTGGCACATTCTTGGGTTACGTTCACGGTACAAACTGCGAAATGTTCACTGAAGGAGACGTGATGACTCCACCCGTTAGTATGCACATGTACATTTCCTCTTGC
This sequence comes from Ischnura elegans, assembly GCF_921293095.1. Lineage (NCBI taxonomy): Eukaryota > Metazoa > Arthropoda > Insecta > Odonata > Coenagrionidae > Ischnura > Ischnura elegans. The sequence continues at coordinate 66,258,364 of NC_060252.1, forward strand.
GACATTACAGTCCTTCCACCTCAAGGCAAAGCGGACCCTCATGCCATCTCATTAGATCACGACTCTGCTCCGAATATTCCGCGAATTTTCAGCGGCAGCTCAACCACCCAGCCCCGCATAATGTTGTGGTTTACGCCAAACCTATCGAAGCCTCCCCGATAAACGCGGCACAAACGCCTTCTCGTCCCCATTTCAAACAAAAACTTCGCTCTTTCACCTTCTTCTTTCTTTAGCTCCTTTCCGTATTCCACTGAAAATATATTCTCCCTTTATCCTTCAAAGCCTCTTTGTTGTTTACGATCAATAGTTTCCGAGCCTTTTCCTCAAATTCTCTCGCTTTTTCCTCACGACAGTCGTCAATTCTCCTCAGAACCGTGTCTAAGAGAGGGTACTACTGTATAAGGATTCTCACGGTGCGATAAATCTAGGTAAATAATTGTATGCATAAATTGACATAGAAAAGAAAAGTCAGAGAGGAAAAAAGAAAACTTTTTCAGGTGAAATATCAGTGTTACTTACCTACTTTACTGCTTACCCTGCATAGCAATTAAGCATCTGTAGCCGCATAGCCTGAATCAAACGATGATTTTTTCCAACCCTTTGGAAGAAAAGCTCCAGCGACCCGGAATTATGACCATTTCTCTGCATGAGACCTTCCACTCTGTTTGTTCCTTGGCATGAGATTACCGACAAGTTATCACCGTGAGAAAGAGTTAAAGGACATTTAAATGAATAAAAAATTCAATAATATTAAAGAGAACTAACAATCTTAGAATTCATGGAGAGATTACCCTACCTGAAAAATTTCGATGCGATAACATAAGTTTTAAATAATATACTTGCAGCGAAAAAAGACAAAACACTCCAAGCAGGAGCAATACGTTCTCTTTGCGCACCGAATACGTAACTCACTCAGTGATTCAACCAGTTTAGTGACTTCAATAATGATTATGTGACGGTAGAGTGCAGTGCTCCCCAGACAAAAGCCTAAATCACATTATCATTTTTTCCATCTCTTACGAGGGACAGCTCCAGCGATCGCTCCACTGATGACAGAAAAAAAACAGATGGCAGATGGGATTTCCATCCCTGTTTCATCAGTCGGCACGTCCCTTTTCCCTTCGCTGAAACGATCGCTGTTACCACCCTTCAGACAATGAAAACGCTAACAGAAGTTGTAACGACAGGCTTGGCTTTTGAATTGAACGACAGTCTTAAAAAGAGGGATTTAACTCTTAACCAGTGACGTGAAATATTTGTTGTCTAGGAGACCGCAATAAATAAAATATTCATAAAATGTTGCGAAGCCATTTTTGTTGCTTAGGTTAATGTTTCTTTATCCGATAAACTATTCTAAACTTTATACTTTGTGCATTACCAATACGAATAGTTTTCGATAAAAAATCGTTTTTAAGTGTCAATATCACGCCATATTTCAAAATAAGGCCTTACATGTTAAATTAAGATGCCTAGCTAATTGAAAACAATTGAATTAATCTCCTTCCCTTTATTTATTCCTTTTCTTGATGCATTCTGCAAACATGACGTGAGGTCTCTCTGACCGTTCATGAATTAATTTAAAAAATTTGCAGAATTAAATAATGAAAAAATTTCATTTTAAGAGGGTTATATCTTTATAAAACAAAAATATGAAGCTTACGATGATTACAGATATTTAAAAACTGTAATTTTGAAAATATTCATAATTTTAAAAACGAGTAAGAGGTCTCTCAGACCGCACGTCACAAGGTAAGGGTTAAAACTCAATTAAAAGGAAAGTGACGGTGGAAATGACCGTGTGATCAAGGAAATGGAGAAAGGGACGGTGGGAATGATCGTGCGATTCAGAAAATGACTGGTCAATGAGGGCAAAATCTTTTGGACGGTGAGAACCAATGGCATGAGCTATCATTCTGAGGGACAGAAAAATTGATCGTATGATTTAGGCTTAAGACACAGCCATGTCATTCCACACTTTCAAGATAGTGGGACCAGCTCCTTTCACTCATCCACCTAGACTTAAAGAATTTTGTTAAGGGTTGTCCGAGGGCTTCTCACAGGACTTGAATTCGAACCCCTTAGATCAGCTGCCCAGCGCTACCCGCTTGGCTACCACAACGATTGTAACTACACGCTTGGCTTTCAATTGAACGACAGTTGTAAAAACGGAAAGTGACGGAATAAGCGATGGAAAAAGGGACGGTGGGAACGACCATGCGATTCAGAAAATGAATGGTCAAGGAGCGAACACTTTTGGATGCTGAAAACCTATCGCTGGAACTATCACTCTGAGGGACGGGAAAAAATGATCGTTCGATTCAGAATTCAATGTAACAATTGATAAAGAAAAAAGAAAGTAACTTGCTGAAATGCTAGAGACGGCGACCAACGGATTCGGCTGAAGGGAGGAAAGGAACGAAGGGTAATACATACAGGTATTGAATTTTATTGTAGCCAACGGAAATCTAACAAAGTATATTTTCAAGGATATCACCACCAGTAAAGTGGCTAACAGACACAGAGTTAATCCGTTAATAGAAGAATTCCGAATGATAAGAGAATCACCGGCGAAATACTAATGATTACGGTATCACTTTTCACTTAATTTAGTTAATTTTTAGAATAAATCTTAGCCACCTCAAAATATCAGTCGGAGACTAAGTCCAAAAATTGTCAAACTAAGATGGCGGAACTTTGACCACGCCAAAAACTCGGAAACTGCCTCCAAATATTTTCAATATCTTTGGTAATGACCGACTGACAAAGAGTGAATAGCGTTTATTGTGTCTACTCGATTACATCCCGCGCGCCACTGTCTACTCGACTGCCGCGCGCCAGCAGTACCTCAGTGTCTAGTCGTACCCCTCGTGACATTCTTCGAAGCCCTCATTGGCTCCGAATATCGTCAGCGCATCGCGCGTCTAGCTACAAAGTGCGCTGCTGACTCTGTGGGTGAGAGGGAGGGACAGAAATGCAAGTGGAAAGGAGGGAAAGGGGCGGCGGTGGGTGGAAGAGGGAACGTCTGCGCAGGCAGACGCGCGTCTCGGGGACAGGGAGGGGAAAGTAGTTGCGAAAAGAGATGAACACGAAGTCATAGGCTGGTCAGCAATATTACATTGCTAAAGTGAGAAAAAAGTTAGAATAATAATGAAAGTCAAATGACCCCTGCCATGCTTTTTAGCCCGCAACAACTGATAAATCATCATCATTAGTCAACAATCCTAAGATTGGTTTGCCGTAACTCTTTATTTCTCTCTTCCATCCGCAAACTTTTTTATAGCGACGTATTTCTTATCTTTCGCATTCTTTATAACCTGTTCGATGTAACTCATTCCGGGCCGTCCCTTGCCCTTTTTCCCATCCACTTCTCCATCAACGAAAGTCTTCATCAGGCCATCGTGCCTCAACATGTGGCCAACTAAGTGGTCCCGTCTTCAGCTTGAAGTTTTTAAGAGGCCTCTCTTTTCTCCCACTCTTCTTAGCACTTCCTCCTTATTTACACGGTCAATCCATTTTATCTTCATCGTTCTTCGGTAGCACCACATTTACAATGCCTCCCTTCTTGACGCCTCTGCTGCTGTCAACGTCCAAGTCTTGCTTCCATTGGAAAATATGATTTCATACATATAAAATCAAAAACTTGCAAAAGAGTGGAGAAAGTTGGTATAATAATGATAGGTCAAAGTAACTTCTTTTTGCGCTATATCACGCCAAGCGCTAAACGCAGAGCGCCTGTGCTTCTAGTGTAAGAGAATACGAAAGATACCTTTAATTTACGGCAGCACTAAGGGTATTCGTTGAAGCGACATTCACAGCGTTGCGATGGCGATGGAACGCTATGCTCTAAGGCTTTGGATCTTCCTGGAATCTGGAATAGCCTTCAAAGACTCGTTCACGATCAATCGTTCTTTTCCCTTTCACGCTCTCCTCTTTGCCACACTCTTGTTCTCTATTCTTCTTCAGAGTCGTGCCAAGCGGAAATCTCCTTTGAGGGATTTTTACGGCGCTATTCCCATAGGTGATTGTACTATAGCATTTAAAAATACGACAAACGCTCACTTATACAGTGTTTCAGGAGGAATGTGCAGTACTTCAAGAGGTCGTGTGGCGAGAATTTTTCCGAGCTTAAAATTCCATAAACATTGGGTCGTAACTATTTAGTTACAGAGCTATGACAACGTAAAAATTGTTATAGATGCACTTTGCAGTTACCATGGGAACGGTTTATCTTGGGTACACAGCCTTTTCGACATTTTATTTAATATTCTAGATTTCCAAGGATATGAAATAATTAATGACAGACGAAAATTTGAGATTAATACTGCCTGATACAATTAATTACTGAGATTAATGCAGACCTTTCAGAGAGTATCAACAATATGATTGCAAAATCTTACCCATTTTGAGGTTAACTGCAAAAAAGCATCCAAGAAAATGTTTCGTTGCCATTGCTCAATAACAAAGGAATTGCGACCCGATATTTATGGACAAAAAAGGTTACAAATTTTCTCCATTACCACCTCCTAAGTATTGCAGATTTCTCCTGAAACATACTGTGTAATGGTTCTCATCGGAGGATGGTGCGGCTTCAGTAATTTATTCTATCGGCGCAGAAGATAGCAGGGATAGGGCGTTAGAGATGTTTCAGAGGCTGCCCGAAACCTGCTCGAGTTACTTGAGGATTGCAGTTCAAGTGCAGCACTTTGTCCGTCGGATGGGACGTTAAGCCATGGTTCCCTTAGCGCCTTTATTTAGAAGTTAGCAAATGCGAACACCGGGTTTCTCTCTTATCGAGCGACTAATGGCGCACATATTTAAATTTATTAATGATGTAAAAAAACTGTTTGAAACGACAAGTTCGAAAAAAAACTAAGCAATTCTCTTCTCATTTAAGCAATGTTAAAAAAAGCACCACTATTTGATGATAACTATGTATTTAAAAATAATTCACAGTGTCCGGCGATATCTGGTGGAAATGTTATATATCCATGAGAATAAAATAAAATGGTAACCTTCCACACAATTTTATTTACTAAAGTACCGACCCGCTTTCGATAATACACTACGCTATCGATAATACAATACACTATCGACCTTGATAATGACACTACGTGTCGAAACCGGGTCGGTACTTTAGTAAATAAAATTGTGTGGAAGGTTACCATTTTATTTTATTCTCATGGATATTTAAATATACTTAGTTCAGCTATCAACTGCATGCATCAAAGTTTTTAACTCAACAGACGAATGGACATTAAGATTATATTTAGTGGATGGATGAGGCAGATACTTTGTGGAGATCCATTATGAGATATGGAGTGAAACCTTCCACCCCCATTTCTCAAATGTTTTCGAGTGTACAATTGGTGTATTTATTGGTATGGTTAATATTCTTGGTTTAGTCTTGATAATGCTGCAGTGCAGCGAAACATGTCGACTTTAGTGTAACAACTTTTTGTGTGGAAAGTGCAAAGTGTTTCACTTTATATCTCATAATATTTAGTGATTTTCCGGGTATTCTTCCGCGTTTATCCATTTTGCAGTCCTACAAAATGGGTAAACGCGGAAGAATACGCGGAAAAATCACTAAATATCATCATAATCTCCGCGAAAGCCTACTTGGAAACAGAATGGACATTAAGGCTAGATTTCTATGCTGTGAAACCATAGTTGAGACAAACGATAATAGAGGAATACTCTGTATTCTTTAAGGGTTCTTTGACGCTTAAGATCGATATGCCTTTCGCCTCTTTCTCCCTTGTATCGCAAAACCTATATCAGGAATGTAACGATGGGGGGATTTTCCCTCGAGGCGACTACCCGCCATACATCCATTCAGGAGGCAACTAACCCAGGGGCTCCTGTCCTCAAACTTTTTCGTAACTATTACAAGTTTTGGACTAAGAAAAAGGCCTTAGCTTAGTCGTACCCAGCAGGAGAGGGCAGCTGCTCCCCTTTAGAAGCAAAAATAATTTTAGTGAAAAGCGAAAGTTTTGAACAAATTTTCTTTAAATACAAGAAAAATGATATTAGTGTAAAAAAAAGTATGGTAAAATTATGTTCTTTTAGAGCAAACAATTTTTTTAAAATTAATAAAGCACTTAAGATCCTTATTTTTTGGGTTTACCCGGGTCACAAATTAAAATTCCAACAGTTTCGTCCCCGCTGCTGGAGACTTCATCTGGGCGATGACACTTTTTCTTCGTGCGCGTGAATATTATTATCATAATTATTATTATACATATAAATATATAATTATATTATAATCTTAGTACCATGGACCGTGAAAGTTTTAACCAATTGATAATAAAGCACTGTTATAATTTTCTTTAAATTTGGTTTCCTTCACCTTTTCTGCGTTACAATTTGAATGACCACGGCTTTCCCCCTCTAGTTTTGTTCCTGAGTACGCCCTTGGGCCTTAGATTTGAAACGTCTCCAAATCGGCTAATATTAACTAATATCTCCAGCACCCTAAAGTATAAAAATATTTTTTCTATAAGTTTTTATCAGGAATTAAAAACGATACTAATAATTTTTTTTCAATAAATTTTGAAGTAAACGAATTTGTTTTTAAGCCTCTATCACTGCCGTTCCTTTAAATGATCCCAGCGCTGCCATCAAATTTTGGTGGCGATTTCTTGAAATAATCGCCACATTTAGTTTAAAATTTTGTATAACGATCGCGATACAGTTAAAACCATTGTAAAAGTGATAGATTAATGCATTGCCATTTGCTTCTGAGTTATGCTGAACATTTCAGCTCGATAGGTAAATGGAAGGTGGGTTAAAATTGAGTTGCAAGTTTTGACCCGGACAAGGTGACACAGAACAAAGTGAGATTATAAAAAAAGTTAACTCTACCGTCCGGTCATCGAGGACACGTGATAAGCTTAATAACAAAGAGATATGACGAAATGCCGTGATAATATAAAGAGATAGGACTGCATATTCAAGATGAGGTCGGACGAGTGCGAAATAGCACCTCTCTTTTACTTTCTCATCCGAAAATCTTTCCGCAATACCCTTTACTAATCCTAGCTTCTCCTGAATGGATGATTGAGAAATGGCAGACAATTCATGACCTCTGATAATTACAATGGATAACAAAACTTTCCTTGAGGCGAGAGGGCTGTAATGGTGTCTTGAGTAGGCAGTTTGAAGCCTGCAGGCTCGGGTATCCTTGCTTGACTGTAGTGTCGAAGGTGCTTCGAGTGTAGCACTCCATCCCTCGTATAAGCCGGTGCGATAAGCCGAGATACCCTTGGCGTCTTTTGTTAAGAGTGGGCGAAAGCATAAGTCGATTCTGCCGCCACTCTACCTCCCTGTTATTCCCTCCTCACTCAAACGCCTTAAGAGGTAGCCTGCCTCCTTCGAAACTGGTTTCCCTTGGTGATGGAAATTTCGCCTAAAAGGTTATGCTAACATCTAGGAATTTTCAGTGTAAGCAAACTCTACCCTGTTAAAAATTTGACTGCATCTCAATTATAAAAACATATGAGAAAATAATTAAAAGATAAAACGTTGAGACGTTACGTCGTAAAATCTGGTTGATTTTTCACGTAAGTCCAGACAAGGGAAATACTCCAACCGTCGGTCACATGCTGGATCAGGGTAAGACTCCACAAACAAGAAAAACAGCTCACAAGAAAAAGGTAGCCAAAAATAATTTACGAGTTATTACCGTACGATATCTATTCAAAGTAGAGTATTCAAAAAATCAGAAGTATTACAGAAAACAATGATAGTAAATTCATGATCCCAAGAAAACATTACCAGCTAAATACCAGCAGAAAATTGCTCTAAAAAATCTCATGCCTCACAAGACATGTGACTCCCAGCAGGTCACGACCAGAAAGAGGGCTTGCCTATGCAAGGCGAGACAGCATTTGAGGGGAGGGCTTCTTCCAGGGAGTGGAGGGGTAGCCAGGCGAATTCAACAACCGCCCACTGATGCGTCACTGCCCCTGCAGAAACGGCCGCTCCACAAAACACCCTTCCCTGGTTTTGAGACAACCGCACAGCACCCAGAATTTTCCCCTCAACTTCTGGGTTGGAGACATCAGAGGAATCAGTTCATTGGAACACATGGAGGGGAGGGAGATACTGGGGTGAGGTGTTGGAGGGAGAGAGAATTGTGATAGGACAATGGTAAAACTTCTCACTCCAAGTGCAATACTAAGGCCTTAGCACCGATTTCCCCTTGCTTGCCAAGGAGAAGTATTTCTCCGCAGTAGTCCTATATAAGTCTTGCATTGCAGGTAGGCTGGTTCGGGGCTGGTTCGGAGGCTGTTTCGGTGGCTGTTTCGGAGGCTGTTTCGGAGGCTGTTTCGGAGGCTGTTTCGGAGGCTGTTTCCAGAGGCAGGGTTTCCAGAGGCAGGGTTTTCAGAGGCAGGGTTTTCAGAGGCAGGGTTTTCAGAGACAGGATTTTCCAGAGACAGGATTTTGCGAGACAGGACACTTTGCTACAGGGCCCCTTTGCGCGAAAAATCCTTTGCGCGAAAAAACCTTTCCGCAAGCCAAAAACCGCCAAGAACTTTTCGCGCTAAGTTCTGCGGATAAGTTCGGAGGAAGTTCGAGGAAGTTCGAAGAATTTCTGGGGGGGGTACCAGAAATTTTTTGGGGGGGGGGACACTAAAAAATGCCACATCCTCTGTGGGAAAATGACCACAAAAATTGCTTGAACTTGGGGACCAAGACACGTCCACCAAGAACTGATTAATGCCTAGAAAACTTATCGAGGCATCACAGGTCCACTGGTTTTCACTGGATGAACCCCCACTGTTTAACCCCCATGAATTTCACAAAAACCATTATTCAGTGGTTAGAATTGAACTGAATATAAAAAGTTTATTGATTGAGACAATAGTTTTCAAGAAATATCACTCAAAAATAGTTTTGACAAGAACATACATTTTTATCACTCTGTAAATAATAACCTCAGGAGTGATGTTTGGAATTCAACAGAATTCTTAAGTGAATAACATGACATAATTACAAGAGTGAGACAAGAAATATTGCTGAATTGATATAGAGTAAATTATTTAGTATTACATAGCAAGAAAATAAAATTAATAATCAACATGTCATAATGTGATGCTTGTTTCGGTGTACAGTGAATCAAAATTACAAATAATTATCATCAGCGACTAGAAGGAACTGGGAAGATTATTTTTGGTATAACACCAGGATATCTTTACCAAACTCAAATGTTCCTTCTCTCATCAGAGATATTTTGTGGTTTTTAAAACCAAGTAAGGCAATACAATAACCAACCACTTAGTAAATGGGCAAGATTGGGTTGGTAAAGCAGTTGGGTTCATGAGAACCCTGGGTTGTCCCATTAGTTGGGTTCAACCACCTTATCAAAAATCAACGATTGACAAAAATGGGTTTTAACTTCTACCCAAAATTCATATTGCAACCCAAGAGAAAGTTAGGGTCGACCAACAAAATATATACCCCAATTTATATAAACAATAAATACAAGGTTATTCAAATATACGGTTATTCACTAAATAATTATTAGTTATCAAAATAGCAGCAAAAATATTCAGCATAATATGTGTCTCACTTAATTGATATACTTTGTCATTATTAATTCTCCCTTTAAACCCTCCATGTTTGTAAATATTATCAGTCCATAATTAATCATCAAATAAAGAATCCTCCAAAATTCAACAAGATTTACATAAATGACAATAGATTGCACTAATTTCCTCGATTTTCCAATAATTATTAACAATTTACAAGGCATATGGTATTCATGTCAGCTATTGATCAAGTACTGACTAAATTTAATCAAGATGTGTATATATATCTCTCAGTATTAATTAAACAAGTCAAAAAGAATCATAGGTGATGCTAACAAAATGAGAACTGCAAATTGCATCAACAAAAGAAATCACTCTAAATTTCACTCTTCAATTAACAATAGAAATAAGAGCTACATGCTGGTTGCGACAAGATGAAAGTTCATACTTGTCGGGCGATGAAGGTCGCAACTCAACGCCAAAGCCACACTAAAACACAGTCGGCAGTCTTAAGATCAGCTGATCAATACAATCACTCAGCCATCGATAGAATATCGAACACTGTAAAATCACGACACTTAGCACTGTCAAAAATCACCAATTGTGAGAAAGTCCATAAAGTCTTGGTGGAGGAAAGGTGACACAAAACACAATTGAATCTTAATAACTGGGGCCACCTCCACAGCTTATCTGGAAACGAGCCATCTCGGGGATTTATCCCCAAGTTATTCTCCCGTCCTCTCCCTCCAAGCACCCATAATCCTCCACCTTACCCCATCTCACAACCACGGTAGACCGACACTAAATAACATGAGTGATTTAAAAGTGAGAATAAGCATGTACAATACAATATTTCAGAACAATTTCAATTACAAGCATAGAAATAGACTTATTATTCATTATTCAAAACAATATTATTAGGAATCAAGAGAAATTCAACACCGAAATCAAGCATCAAATAGTATTTGAGAAAGCAAACATTAGCATTCATTGAGAAAAATAAAAAAAATAATAAAAAAAATCAATGATATTTCTCTCCTTTTAATTACTGGAATTAGCAATGCCATCATGATATGCCTTTAAATGAGAAACATGACAAATTTTCTCTTTCCCAGGAGAAACTTCCAGAATAACTGTTACAGGAGAGAGATACTTTTTAAGGACGAAAGGTCCGTTCCACAGAGGTTCCAGTTTTGCCATTTTCTGTTCACCTTTAGAACTGACAGGATGGTTTTTGCAGAGAACAAGATCTCCCACACAGAAAGTGATTTGGGAGTGAGATTTATCATAGAATTCTTTATGCCTATTTCTGGCCTTTTTTAAATTAGCAATAACATGATTCAGACATGCTTGTCTGTCATTATCGCTGAGATCATTCTCGAATAAAGATTTTGGAATGTCCCACTGATTAATTAAAGGATGCTTAAGTTCTCTGCCGAAAATTATTTTGGCAGGAGAATATCCACTGCTCTCATGTAAGGCAGTGTTCAGGGCAAAATTTAAGTCAGCCAGCATAGTGTCCCACATATGGTGAGCATTATTGCACAAAATAGCAAGTGCAGATTTTAGATTTCTATGCAATCTCTCTACCTGATTAGAACAGGGATAGTATGGAGAAACAAAAATTTGCTTAACCCCCAGTTGCAAACACATCTCCTTAACGGCATGAGATTTAAAAACTTGTGCATTATCAGAAACCAAATATTTTGGAAAACCGAATTTTGGAAACACTCTTTGAGTGAGTATTGAAACAACCGAACCGGCAGTAGCCTTACGAACTGGCTCAAGAAAACAAAACTTAGAAAATCCATCAATAAGAGAAAGTACATATTGGTGTCCACCTTTAGTCAGAGGTAAAGGACCCACAAAGTCAATATAAAGTCTTTCCCAAACATCAGAAGGATTGTGCGACGATAGCATGCCAGGAGGTGGAGCATTTCTGGGTTTACAAGTTTGACACAGATGGCATTTTCTGACCATGTCATAAACCTCTTTTTTCATATCCTTCCACCAAAAGTGTCTGTTAATCTTATCATAAGTTTTAGCCATGCCCAAGTGAGCAGACATACTAGAGCAGTGAAAATATTGAAAAATCATAGGCCTCAAGACCGTAGGCAAAACAGCTCTTCCTCGCTTAATTTTAGAATTCCCATAACATAATAGCTGTCCCTTCAGAAAATAGTTTTTGTCGTTCAAGGAATTATTATTAATCTGATTGAAAATATCCTTTAGAACGAGATCAGTTTCTTGGTGTTTTCGAATGTCGACAAATGACAAAGGCAATTTATGTAACACACAAGAATAAGGAACAGCTGACTCCTTATGAGTGTTTGATTCCACATCTAAATGACTATTTGTAGATGAGGATGGCTCAATGCGAGAAAGACAATCTGCGACAGAATTAGATGATCCTCGAACATGATGCACAGTGAATTTATAAGAGGATAATTTAAGAACCATCCTCCCTAATTTGCCCAACTGCTTAGGATGAGAGAAAAGCCATGTCAAGGCACCATTATCAGTGTACAAGTGAAATGGTTTTACTTGTAAGTAAACACTGAATTTTTGAATTCCAAAATGAATTGCGTGACACTCCAATTCATAAGAAGAAAATTTACGTTCATGTTCCAAAAGTGCCTTACTAGCGAAAGCCACAGGGACAAAATCACCATTTACTTTGTGATTCAGAACGGCACCAACCGCCAAATTACTGGAATCGGCATCGACAAATAAATGAAATTCCTCGTCAAATCGAGGGAAAGATAATACTGGTGGATTGGTGAGAGCTTTCTTCAACTGGCCGAAAGCCTCATTTTCAACGGCTGTCCATTGAAAAGGAACATTTTTACGTTTCAAGCGATTCAGTGGCATAGAAATTTCAGAATACCTTGGAATAAATTTGCAGTAAAACCCACAAAGTCCAATGAATCTGGCCACTTCCTTCACATTTCTGGGAACTGGGAATTGTTCAATTGGTCTCACTCTCTCAGGATCAACTTGCAAGGTTCCATTTGTGATGAGATGGCCCAGAAAAGTGAGTGATTCCACACCAAGCTTAACCTTGTCCTCGCACACCGTCAAACCGGCACTGCGTAGTTTGTTGAGGACAGCATTAACATGAGATACATGGTCTTCAGCAGACTTGGAATAGATACACAAGTCATCAATATATGGATAGACACATGAATATTTCAAATCGCCCAATACTTCATTAATGAGACGAGTGAATATTTGAGGAGAATTTACAAAACCAAATGGCAATCTATTATACTGGTACACTCCGAACGGCGTCACAAAAGCAGTTAATTTCTTAGAATTCTCAGATAATGGTATTTGATGAAAGGCAGAATTGAGATCAAGAACAGTGAAATATTTTGCATCAGCAAGATATTGGAATGCATGTTCAACAGAAGGTGTTGGATAACCGTCTGATTTAACAACTTTGTTCAACTTACGGTAATCAACCACTAATCTTTCAGATCCATCCTTTTTAGGCACTAGAAAAGCTGGCGAACACCAGTTTGAATTGGAAACCTCAATCACTTTCTTATCAAGTAAAGATTGGATGTGCTTCTTCATTAAATTAGCCTTTGGAGGTGACAACGAATAAGGATGGGATCGAATCGGAGTTGAATCTAGCAGTTCATTTCGTATGTCATAACAGATGTGACCCCCAATTCTTGAGAAATCACATCAGGAAATTTTGACAATAAGCCCTTCAACTTATCACACAACGTGATTTCAGTGGACGACAGAACATGTGATTCGGACGAGTTACTAACTGGCGCCGATTTAAACGCTTCGCAATTGTCCGTAAAAGAAAAAAGAGAATTCGGGGCAATTTCAAAACTGACGTTCGCCGGACGAATAATCATCTTTGAATTACAAATGAAATCCACACCCAGTAACACGGGAAACGGGATTTTAGCTAAATAAAACACGTGGTTCCAAGAAAACTTGCCTATTTGAACCTTGAGTGAGACAGAGGAATTAATATGAAAAGGCTGCCCCGACACCGTGATTAAATCGACGTCAACATTTTGACGAATAATTTTTCTCCGGCAACATTTCAGAGAAGCAAAGAAATCTTCATCACACAGTGAAACTGAACACCCAGTGTCAATTAGAGCCTGGCATGGCATAGAATGAAGGTTAATAGATAATATTGGCAATCGAGTCGAACACTTGTCACGGACACTCATCAAACTCACGGCAGGCTGAGAAAATCGTCGTCTTTTGCGACACTCGTTCACTTTGTGGCCAGGTTTATGACAGTAAGAACAATTAATAGGAAAAGAAACTTCCCTAGGCACACTGGAAGAGGCAACAGAAGACGGATTCCTAGAGATACGATGGAAAGTGTTGGAATATTCAGCACAGTCCATTAAATGTTTAGAAGCCTGCGTGATAACAGAGTCCAATTCTACAAATGTGTTAGGCTGATTTGAGAACATAATTGCAGATTTTGTTAAAGGATTTAACCCTTGAATAATGAGTCGCACAATAGAAGACTCGGAATACTGCAAACCCAGCACCTGAGTGGCATTACGCACAGAACACACGAAATCGTGGGGCGTTTCGCGAGGGAACTGAAATCTCTTAACTTTCGTAGTGATCAAGCGATCAAACTCTCTGTCACTAACAATTCTAGCCCAAACTTTTTCTGTGATTTGAGACCATGCGAGATTCAAGTTTAACATAGACAACCAAAAATGACGAGAGCTGGCAGGTAGTTTAGATACTACAAGGTACAATAACGTTGACAGAGGAACCAAAGACAAAGAAACGATTTCATTAACTTTTAACATGAAATTAAACCAATTCTCACTGTTTGACACTTCAAATGGCGGAAAATCACTGAGTAATTGTTTGACAATTACTAACCCTTCAGAAACTGGCAATGTCTGAGAAGCAGACATTTCGTGAGAGACGTGAACATCACTGCTTTCCTCGTGCGTTGGGCGAGGTGGAACCACTTCTAAAGAAGATTCCCGTTCATTATTAGAAACTTCACTTCCTACGGACACATTAGCCGTACCCCTGGCCTTACGATCCTCGCCCGTGGTTAAATAAGTTTTTTCGTACGGGTTGTCAATACCTCCAGGCATTTTGAAAAGTGAAGTGACGACAACGAGAAAAAGAGAGAGAAAGAGCGAGATTTAAAACTATCTATCTCTACTGGAAGAGTCCAATCACCAAAAATAGTGCGAGAATAACTAGCTGCTATCCAAAATATCAAGAACATTACGAGCATTACGAACATTAATGTCAAATGGCATATGACCACGAGGAAAAGTCGGCAACACTAGTCACGTAATCCCACACGAACCAAAAAGCACTTAATGGAACATAAAATAACTCACTTTTAAGAGGAGAAACAACCAGAAACTGCAAAAAGTGGAGAAATAGTGGAGAACTGTCACCATTTTCCAGTACTCGGAGACCTCGACGAAAGGACAGGAAATCGAACCTCAACTCTGCTACCAATATGAGACGTTACGTCGTAAAATCTGGTTGATTTTTCACGTAAGTCCAGACAAGGGAAATACTCCAACCGTCGGTCACATGCTGGATCAGGGTAAGACTCCACAAACAAGAAAAACAGCTCACAAGAAAAAGGTAGCCAAAAATAATTTACGAGTTATTACCGTACGATATCTATTCAAAGTAGAGTATTCAAAAAATCAGAAGTATTACAGAAAACAATGATAGTAAATTCATGATCCCAAGAAAACATTACCAGCTAAATACCAGCAGAAAATTGCTCTAAAAAATCTCATGCCTCACAAGACATGTGACTCCCAGCAGGTCACGACCAGAAAGAGGGCTTGCCTATGCAAGGCGAGACAGCATTTGAGGGGAGGGCTTCTTCCAGGGAGTGGAGGGGTAGCCAGGCGAATTCAACAACCGCCCACTGATGCGTCACTGCCCCTGCAGAAACGGCCGCTCCACAAAACACCCTTCCCTGGTTTTGAGACAACCGCACAGCACCCAGAATTTTCCCCTCAACTTCTGGGTTGGAGACATCAGAGGAATCAGTTCATTGGAACACATGGAGGGGAGGGAGATACTGGGGTGAGGTGTTGGAGGGAGAGAGAATTGTGATAGGACAATGGTAAAACTTCTCACTCCAAGTGCAATACTAAGGCCTTAGCACCGATTTCCCCTTGCTTGCCAAGGAGAAGTATTTCTCCGCAGTAGTCCTATATAAGTCTTGCATTGCAGGTAGGCTGGTTCGGGGCTGGTTCGGAGGCTGTTTCGGTGGCTGTTTCGGAGGCTGTTTCGGAGGCTGTTTCGGAGGCTGTTTCCAGAGGCAGGGTTTCCAGAGGCAGGGTTTTCAGAGGCAGGGTTTTCAGAGGCAGGGTTTTCAGAGACAGGATTTTCCAGAGACAGGATTTTGCGAGACAGGACACTTTGCTACAGGGCCCCTTTGCGCGAAAAATCCTTTGCGCGAAAAAACCTTTCCGCAAGCCAAAAACCGCCAAGAACTTTTCGCGCTAAGTTCTGCGGATAAGTTCGGAGGAAGTTCGAGGAAGTTCGAAGAATTTCTGGGGGGGGGGGGTACCAGAAATTTTTGGGGGGGGGGGACACTAAAAAATGCCACAACGTGAAATAATAAAATTTGAGCTATTAGAAAACGTTGCATACAGGCTACTGCATTTGTAGTCCTCTTTTCTGCTACGAAAACAGATCATCAAAGGCTTTCAAATCATGGGAATCTAAAAATTAAGAGTAGTAGAAAGGTTATAAACACCTTCGCTCTGAATGGGACGTTTATGGCGGGACTCGAACTCGCGACCTTCAGTTTCTAAGTGGATGATTTTACCCCACTACCACCGAGGCCGGTAGAAATACACTGTCGAACTCAACTTCTAAAATATATTGCAATAATATGATATATATAATTATTACGCTGCTAAGAACACATATTCTGTTTACTCGGCATTTATTCTGAAACTTTAAATTGATTGAAGCGTGTGATTCGTCACCAAACAAGAGAGGTCAATCGGGAGGAACGCTTCTTCTAAGCTGTCGGTAGCCTGTTCATGCCACACCAAACGAATTTTCATCAGGAAAACCAAAATTTGAGCAGTAGACAAGATAACCTGTTGGCATGGAATGATGGCGCTCCATTTATTTTCTCATCAAAGACATAAAGACGGCCGTATATAAAAAACCTACCCTACGCCATTCGCCTAAACATCAACCTTCAAGAAATGACAAAGCTCTCGATTTATTATGATAGGAGGGTATATATCAAGTTCTTTTCCTCTTTTTTTTTTAAAGAAAAAGGGGACCAGCCTAAGGAGAAAATTGATACCAAAATACTTCTCCTCTCATTTTGAAATGTTTAGGATAAGCAGACTAGACCCTGTTTAACATTTCACTGTATCTCGAACATTTAAAAAAATTACAACTTATAAAATAATCAAAAGGTAAACGCATAATAATCATATTTTAGATACAGGAAAATGATGAAAATAGGCTACTTAATTTATTCTGACAATTGAAAAGGTAATTGCATAACGGAAGAGGAGGCTTCCAGGATGCTTCTTTAGTTCTCCATGGAAACCTTCCTTAATCGATAGAATACTTTAATAACGATAGGCTATTCCCCTAAATTTTACGGCTATAGTTCCGGAAGAGGCTAGCAAAACAACCGAATAAAATGTCGAAACTTATACAAAAAATATCATTCTGTAACTATGTCGGCGTAACTGTTAGCTAGATTATGCGTCTGTTAAAATCACAGGTTAAGCTACGAATTATTTTACGCATATATTTTCAAACATATACAAATTTTTTCATAGGTAATGATTTAAGATGTATCTTCTTAATTAGATTGTTTACAACTAATTAAATGCTCTTTAGACAACTTATTAGATTGTTTTAATTTTTGCAATTTTTGAGACAAAAACTCAGTCAATCAGACTCAAACCATAGAGACAATCACTCAAATTGAAATGTATTGTTAAAACTTTCTTTAAAACAAATATGTTTATTTTAACCACCTATAAAATGTGTTTTTATATAAAATAAATTGATGAACGCTTGAATCCAAGTCATTATTTAGCATAACGATGGCTAAGTTCTAACAACAAGTATCTCAAAAATAGAAACTTTTCAGGAGAGCAAAAGAAAGGATTTATATTTTTAATTTTACACTGAAATTAAAAACAAAAAATTCATAAAACCGAAAAAGAAGCATACATATGCACTCAAAGAATTGTTTTTTTTGCTTGAATTTTTAAAAAAAATGTCATTTCACATTGTTTAAGATACCCATCTCAAACCGGCCAAATTTTGAGACACGTGTAGTTAGAACTTACGTTAGCCATCGATAAGCTATATTTACAATGCTTTTAAGTTGATAAAGCTACTTTGAGTAATGTTACCCAAACACAAGGGTAACATTGGCTCAAGTAAATTTTTTTTCAATGAATTGATGTAACTATCGATTTTTTTTGATAGGAGGATATGCATCAAGTTGTTTCCATCCCCCTTTAAAGAAAAAAGGTAGCAACGAAAGGAGAAAATAGTAGCAGGAAATGGATGAGATGGGACCGGAATCGAGCAACGGCTCTGAATAAAAAAATGAATGAGGATGGCTTTCCGATTTCATTTCGTAAAAGCGATTTTTCGATTCAGGAAATGAATGCAGAGCAGGATGAAGTTATTCTTCATTGATTAGATAAAGTCAATTTTTATGAGAAAACATGAAAATAAATTTCCCTAGATCAAATGGTCTCTTTATTATCACATTAGGGTAAAACCACAACATCATACCGGGAAATTTTATTTTTATTTTTAGAAAAATATATTTTCCTTTTACTTTTAATCACCGGTTATGTATCAATCTGGGTTGACCTCAACTCCTACCTATGCCGACCAACCTTCGGCTTGCATCACTGAATTGATCAGTGGAAACAGCATGCTTTGCATTACCTTCGATGATTATAATGTATCACGTAATTTTCATAAAGGCGTCAGGGGATTATTCAATTAGGGTTCAACATATAATTAATCATGCATTTTTGTGTACTTTATTTTGTTATAGTATATATTATACAAATAGAATTCAAAAAGATAGAAGATACAACTCTCAACAAGGTGCTTTAACGGTGAAATAACAAAAAAAAACAATAGTTAAAACTTATAGCGTTGGTGTCTCGTTCAAAAGACATGGCCGCCTAATAGATGTCGATAAACCATAAA
This sequence comes from Ischnura elegans, assembly GCF_921293095.1. Lineage (NCBI taxonomy): Eukaryota > Metazoa > Arthropoda > Insecta > Odonata > Coenagrionidae > Ischnura > Ischnura elegans. The sequence goes on from NC_060252.1 coordinate 66,277,113, forward strand.
GATGGAATTCATTTATAGGAGTTCATTAAGTGCGACAATTCTGGTAAAAATTTAATCGTGGTCGTACGTTAGTTGCCTCTGCTATAGTTCTTTTTTATTGCTCCTATCTGCGCATACAGAAAACAATTGAAAAATGCATTTCATTGAAGAAACAGGATTTAAAATGAATATCATGATTGGTTATCTTTCAACGATATTCATCCGAACAGGCTTGTTTATCGTATGGTAACATACAAGAGAGAGCAAATTATTATGCGTCGCCTGAGGTTATTCAAAATTGTAATTTTAAAATAATGTTCACCCCTCGTATCTTCAAGTTTTTTTAACTCCTATTCATTGAACTGCGATTAGACACTCGCGGACACCCAACGTAAGATTTACACGGAACTTCGTATTTTACACTCCTTTAAACTACATATCGAATACTTTAAACATACTTCGATAACGATTAAGCATCATCATGTGGAATTAAAAGTAATTAACTTTTATTTTTACTAGAGGGAAACTATTTTATTTTATTTACTCCAAAATTTGGTAATTACCAAGGCTATGCATCAATTAGTCCTCCGATTCGCAAAAATAGCAGCATGCCTTCACTTAATGACCACCATTGATCGCAGAACAAATAAAAATTTACATTCCTGCTGAATCCATTTGCGGGGAAACCAATTCAAGGGATTTGCGTTAACATGGATACGTGGGACGGTGCATTTATCAGTGTCAGTCATTCACCGAAAACCGTGGCTGTCGGAGAAAAACGCCTTCACTTAACCGTTCAAAGGGAGCCGGAAATTGTTCCTCCACCCCTGCGATATCTCATGCAGTAAAGCCATTTTGGACGCGAATCCAAAACTGCCTTCGTCAATCAACTGTGTTGGGAATGCTTGGATGTAACAATGAACGATATCTTTGTCTATCGTAGCGACGCGCTGAGCCTGTTACGACGACTGCCCTTGGCGATCTTTCTAGCCAACCGAGGTATTCGTCATCATTAGAGTAGCACTTCAGGGCTTTTGGACGAAATATTGATATTTCCAAGGCAAACGTAACAGAAGCCATCTCATTAAAGATCTAAAAATACTCTTTATTAAAAGGAAAGGAATAGATATCCTTCCTTCAATCAACTTCCCTGCCAGAATAACTAAAATATTAGAGCTTAGGCCAGTGATAACCTGCAATATATATTTGACAAAATAAAAATATCTCCCTACAAGCAGTGCTGGATGTATAATTGGCGCCAGGAATAAAGCTCCCAATTTAGGGTAAATAAGGACCCAGAAAAGTCGCAAATATAAAAAAAAAGTACGGCAAAGCGTTTTCTAGGTACTCAAGAGAATATTCGTTAATGTTAGTTTATATTGGTATATGAGGTCACATACATGCGAGATTATACATTTGGAGCTGACATACTACCCCGTAAACCGCCTCAATAGGCGTGTGGTGGGGGGTGCTAGGACATCAGTCGTTTAAAAGTAAAAAGGGAATGCCTTAATGAAATTAAGCCTAGCATTTATAAAAATCCTTTATCGTGCGGGGAAAAAACGTATTCCTTTACCTATCCGTTAGGCAAAAAAAGTATCTTATGTATGAAAATTTACAAGAAAAATCGTTGCAATACTTTATCGAAAAATACTCTTCAACAAAAGGATAGGAATATGTATTCTTTCTTCAATCAAATCCACTGTCAGAACAACTAAAATATTAGAGCTTAGACCAGTGATAACCTGCAATTTTATTTGACAAAATAAAAATATCTTTCTACAAGCAGTGCTGTACGTATTTTTCTCAAAAGTTTTTTGTACCTTGAGTACTATTCTGGTCAATGAGAAATACTTTTTTGGAATTTTCCCAAAAAGTGTTCTAAAAATTTTCTAGTACATATTCGCTTAAATGCACTACACTGTAAATAAAAATCATGCAATCAATATATTTATAATTTAGTAGTACACGAAAAGAAAATTTATCATGATGATAATGGGTAATCGCGTTACCACGATTCTTTTCTATGACCGTAGGGCACCCACAAGTCAAAGGAATTGCTAGTTTTGGAAAACTTTAATATGTTCACCCGGAGTTGAAACCGGTTACCTTCGGTCGGTAGGCCAAGGCTAAACCAAATAACGTCTTCGATCACTTCTCCATTATCATCGGCAATAAAAAACGATAGTATATTTTTCACGGAGAGTTTAAGGCTTACTTAGCCCGCCGAAAACTGCGAACTGAAAGCTGCTTTATACAAAAACAGCTGCTGGCGTAGATAAAGCGTTATGCAGATGTTTAACGAATCAGGCTAGGAGCCGCAGGAGACTCGGAGACTACATATTGGGCTTAGATTGCTTGAGAAATTGAGAATAGATATCGTGAAGAGCAACTCGTCATATCAGAACCGCAATACATTTCAGGGTCTGACAGAAACGATCAATTAAGAGTTATATTTTTTCCTAATGAATGAGTACTGGAATTCGTTTTACACCGGTCTATAAATGGCCTAAATAAATGCTAGGCGTAATTTCGTAAGATAATTTCTATTTTGTGCGTAAACGGCTGGTGTCCTAACACCCCCGCCACACGCCTGTTGAGGCTGCTTGCGATGTAGTATGTAGATGTAGATGAATCTTCATAACTCTCCTCTTTTTTCAGTGGAGAAATAGGGGTACGCTTAACGCAGGTCATTCAGTAACAGAATATTACTTGTACCTAAAAATCCAAAGTTTTGCTATTTCTATATTTCTATCACCATTTCCCCCATCCCATTGAATACGTATCTATTCGGTCAAAATTATTCATTTTCATTAGGGAAGGAATAATTTTTCATTTATAAATGAGTTGCAAATGAATTAGTTTGCGATCCTATATTAAAAAAATAGAGGCCATTTTTTACTCAGAGTAAAAAATTCCCTAAAAAAGTAAGAACGGGCGTAAAAATCTCATTATCTTGAGAGCTTTAATCTAAAATGGATTATGGAAATAGTCTTTACCGTTTCGCTCATCATCTCAGATTTGCATGCAAAGAACGCTCACCGAGGTAATCGAGTGAAGCATTCAGCGTGTGGAAATTAATTAGAAGGTGAACTGGATAGTCAAAAAAGAACCTCGGACGCGGATCCTTGGTGCAATATGATCCTGAAAGTCCGAGGAGAATCTCGGGCGTAGGAAAACTAGGAAAAAATGTTGTATCCTAAGAAGCATGGGATTACTCGAGAAATTTTCTGAGAAAAATCATTAATTTACTATTGAATTTTGAAGAGAGGTAAAAAATTTAAAAATATATTCTACACGAGACATTGCAACACTCAATACGTCTAATTTCATTCTCGCTAAAAGTGTCTACTCACTCACTGGCACATAAAAAACACTCTCAGTATTTTTTCATCCCAACAGAAGCACACAAAAGGCCTATGAATATTAGGGTGGGTCGGACAATGAATTTGTTTTACTTCAACATAGATTGAAATAGCATTAAAAAAGGAAACTAAATTACACCAAAACTTGTAACGCCTATTTTTTTACACTTAGATTATGTGAGTTAAGAAAAATTGCTCTACTTATGTTAGTAAAATGTATGAAGATATTCTAGATGACACACGGGGGAGACAGAAGATACGGATCAAGTGAATTCTGAGCGGGGAGGGGATGTCGAATACAGTATTATAGGGTAAAAAGTTGGGTAAACGAGGGAAAGGAAGGAGGACACTGGGATTTTAAGATGGAATGAAAGGGAGTTGTCCTTAAAGTGAATTGAAGGGGGAAGTGCTTGAAGGAAGGGGAGACTGCCTGAATATCTCTTAAATACTCCATGCAAACCTACCTTAATCGCTGGAATACTTTAATAACAAAAATATCAAGATAGCTAAATTTCTTCGGGACTCGCCTCGCCCAAATTTCTACTTTTAATTTGCCGCACTAGTCCCAGCTGTTTTAGCTGTCTCCAGTGGGTTTCTATAAAGTTGGTTTCAGGTAAGCTTTTATCTTTGTTTATTTAGAGCGTGATAGGTGGAATATTATTTAGGGGGAAGTTGTATGGTTAGGGAGGAAAGCGGAATTAGGTGTTCTGTGCTTTGCCTTTGCGTTAGGTGCGTAGTTCCAGAGATTGATTATTTTTGGATTTTCGGTCCGAAGGAGTATATTTCTGAATAAGTTTAAGTTTGCTTTGAGTTCACGAAGGATTTGGGGGATTCTTCGGTCCTTGCGGACGTCCTTGTTTCTTATGAACCAGGGGACGGCTGCTATCTTGCGGATGAGGACGTTCTCGGTTTTCTGTATTTTTGTTAAATGTGATTTTGAAGCCATCAGCAAGACAGGTGACGCGTAACTGAGTAGTGGTATTAGCATCGTCTTGTAGAGAGTAGTTTTTTTTTGAGGGACAGGTTGGACTTTCTCTGCAGCAGTGGGCCTAAGGCGGCTGCTGCGGCTTTCATCTTTGCTGTGGAGCTGGTAATTCGGTGATTCCATTGCAGTTTTTTGTCTAGGACGACTCCTAGGAACTTGGCGTTTATGTTCTCTGCTTCCGTAGAAGATGGGGTTTTCAATTCCAGCTTTTGCTCTGCAACTGAAGGTCCTGGCTGTGCATTTTTGAGGATTAGCGGTGAGTTTCCAGGTTTCGGCCCAGTCTTCATATGCGTCAATATGCCGCTAGAGAAGTTCTGCAGTTATTCTGGGGTTTGAACCTTGGGCGATGAAGGTGGTGTCGTCAGCATAAATAGGGGCTTCAGTTCCGGAAATGAAGGGACGGTCATTTACAAACAATTTGAAAAGGGTGGGAGAAAGAATGGCGCCTTGCGGAACACCAGAGGCAATGGGAAAGGTTTCGGAAAAGGCTTGCTTTAATTGGACGAAGAAGGTTCATTTCCTTCGGTAAGGAATTATTGCATAAGACTCCCCAAGGATATAATTTAGGAATAATTGAAATGAAAAAAATCTTACTTAATTACGAGCAAGATAAAATGTTATAATAATAACTCAATAAATTAGATTAATTAAGACTAAATTAAAATCGTGAGAGGCGCAGAAAAAACGTGGAATAATGGACATCTTTACCGAAAAGCAGGCTGTGAGTCCCTGATCCATAATATATAAATTCTCGACGACGAGGAGAAAACAAAATTTAATTACCTGCTGGCGTGTAAAAATAAACTTTGCGCGTCATTTTTATGAAATCACAACATAATAAAAAAGAAATAAACGGATGATTAATTGCTACTTAATGTTGTTTTTCTTGAATTTAATTATAATAACAATCATTGGGCAACCGTTTAATTAATTCTTTGATAGCTAAGAGGAATAGTGTTGATTGATGTACTGTAAAGGATTTCACACCGCTTTCAGTTACCTTTAGCAACAGTTTGAAAATTATTCCATTTTTTGTGACTTTTATCTAAAATATTACAACTACAGCTATTGTAGAGGGATAGAAAACGTCAATTTTCACTTCATGTTCACAGTTTACTCTAAAACATATGAAGAAAGGAGCTACTACTAATCGAAATGTACTTATCTAACAGTATCATTACGGGAGCTCTAAGTACCTTTACATCATAAGTACAATCATAATGCATTATTATTTGATAATAGCCTTAAACAGCTTCTCCTTCGAGGCTACCTAAAATTACTCTACATTTGCTATTGATATGTAGTTTGTTGCATGGGGTAGTGATAAACTTATTTTTATTGTATTAAGTTACCATTCTGTTTTGTGTTAATCTGATTCACAAGTGCTTTTTATACGGGAACGGTGGACTAGGCTTTCTCCTAAGGAGAACAAGTTATGCGTGAATATGGTGAATGTAAATTAAGTAATATTTGTAAATATATGTATTTCTCCTTTTTTACTGTGGAATCGAATCTCAAATCCATATGGCTCTCCTCGCATCCCTTTCACTTACGCCTAGGGTATGGTAAAAGTTTGCTGTATGCCTCATTCATAAAATTGTAGCACAATGAATTGGGATTTGGGATTGGGAATTTACTGGGATTAAAATTGGGATTACAACTTTTACATATTTTTTTCTATCTCAAGCTGGTTCCTTTAATTTTATGTAATCCTTCCTCGTGTCTTTTAGGATTTCCTATCTTAATTACATATTTCTTGGTCCTCTTTAACAAAATTATCTTTCAATTTTTCCCTGTGCTACTTTTTACACATAATTGTAATCAAAACGAAGTTTAATACCCACTGAAATGGCCTATCCTCCTGAATTTTTCTCTGTGAAAGGCTCTCAATATGTATATTCAATTCACTCTTCTACACATGAGGACCTTCAGCCTTTCAAGAGCGAAATGTCAGTCTAAAATCTATGCCGTACTCCACATAACTTTCTCACTCACCTTTAACCTTCATGTATCAACGGCTACTGGTGACAAACGGTGAATTCAGACTCAAATCGGTAAGCATCGAAAACCTGTTGAACCTTACGAATATTTTTAACTTCCTGGGTGAATATTAATATCGATGGTGAGGGAAGTATTGTCCCTTCGGTTCGGCGGTATTCACGAGCGTTGGTAAATTACTTTGATTTTGGATGGAGAATTTCATGAATGTCATCTATTTCGGCACATATTCCACGAAATAAATCACTCGTCAAAGATCGACGAGGAATTTAATCGTCCTTTCTGGATGAGCGGAAACTGATATCTTTTTAATGCGAAGCACATTCACGGCCCATTGGTTCATGAGTCAGGTTCTGCGACACATGTGGATCAGGAAGTCATTTTGCCGTCTATTTTGGCACACACGCGCGTAATTCGCCATTAAAGAGAGATAAAGTCGGCTACTTAATAAAGATGAGACTCAATTTGCCATTCTGTCGGTATGGATTATAATAGGGAAGTTCCTTCATTAAAGAAATGGCAGTGATTGCGATTCGTTAGCCACCATTAGCGTATCCATTACATACGCATATTTGGTTTTAGAAATCCCAGTTTAGACGAATGTTAATGGTCAATTGTATCCTCATTTGAAAAAGGCCAGATTGGCGCCCAGATTGATGCTGCTCCACGTGATGTCACAGGGACCCAGTTTCTATACGAGTAGATAGGAGTTTTACATCGTCTGAGATTACTAATGCATGCAAGAGGCACATAACTCCGGGAAACATCTCTTAATAATTACCTATTAAAATTGGCTATGGTCGGAAAGTTTCCTTCGCTCGATGGGGTATTAATAATCCCTATTTAAACCAAGCGCTACCTGCTAGCAGGGTACCAGAAGGACGTAACACGGGCTTTTCCCAGCATTCATACTTAGCCGTCGCGTTTTCACGAGCCTGAAAATTTTCACTTATCATTTAATCGCTAAAAATATATATCATCATTTAAAAATCTAAAAGCGTGAAATACGTACTCCAGGAGTAATAATATTTCGATTTAGGCAATAAAAAAATAATAGGATACCACCCTATTGAACTACTCGTGTGTAAAATCGAAATAAGTCTGCTTTTCGTGTAGGTTTCGTTCGAGGGAAGGCGGTAAAAATATAAAAATTCCCTACAAAAATGGTCCATATTTACACCTCCAAGTTCAATGCAAATGCACTAAATAAAGCTAATTACAAAGGAAACTGTATTGAAAGTTTCAGTCATGGTATATCATTCATACAGAGGAAACGTGTAGAGAGAGCAGGGTTATTCTTAAATAAAAATCAAGAGTTTGTTGAAGCATTGTCATTTCATCTTAATCAGGGGTGTAGTGCATGGGATGACCAGGTATAAGGCTGAAGGATATAACTTCGATCCCTCTCAGAGCTATATTTTTAGTGTCGCTAGGATATTGTTGCCGCCTCGGCGTCACCCGACCTTTTAACAATTACCACCATAGTCGCACGATTACTTCACTAGGCCACCACAACTGCTATTAGGGGTTAAATGAAACATTGGACTTTCTAATCCCAATCTCGTCCAATAAAGAAGTGTTTCTATTACAATAATTTTTTATTATTTGTATTATTCATTTCTGAAATAAGATTTATCTTTAGCATATTCTCTCGAGAATTTATATAAATAAATATACTAGGGTACTCGACATACCCTGAAAATTAATGACGATATCGTAATTTTTGAATAAGTGCAACAACGCAAATAAAGCCCGGACGAGCTGGAGTGATACTTATCACTACTGTAATTGATCACGACTCAGTGGTCGATGCGGTTTTACCTGAAATACACTGTCACCCGAGTCTCTTCATAATACGAACAATAAGGCAAATATTAATGACTCATGGAAACTCAAAGCTACTGTAAGCCCTTGTAGCCGATAAACTTATATAGCCACCATCAAGGCCTTTACACGTCGCCTTCAACTTCTCCTTTCTCAATAAAGGGTTCCCACTTTTGGCGCGGAGATCATCCAGTTACCGGATCCAGAAGCGACGATAATCATCCCCAAAGTTACCGCCTCCCCGGAGAGGAGAGAAATAACGAGGTATCCTAGTGTGCGGTCGGAAGAGAAGGGAAAAGGGAATATGAGCTATAAAAAGACGCAAAGGCGAATGGTTCTCCTATACGCCACCCTCATCGTCATGACAACGTCACTTTTGGCGTAGTGAAATTATTACTCGATCGATCATTAGGGAAGGTATTATTGTCACCTGAACGGTGATTCTTGTATATTAGCTAGTACAATAATAGCCTGATATACAATTAGGGGCGGATTAACGGGGGTTATACCCCACACAAGGGACCTTAACCCCCCAAATTTTCATAAAATTTTTAAAATTTTTATTGGTTTAATAATTTTTTGAAACCCATGAACTATTTACGTCAGAAGTCAACTTTATTTGGAGAGATGTCGTGGAACAACATAACTAACGATCAACTAAGGTATCACATTGCACACAATTTTATTAACAGAGTACTACACGTGATTCAAGTGTTATACAATCATCATCAGGTGCTAACAGAAACTAGCAAAAATTCAATTTCCGAAAGATATATATATATCTTCCAAAAATAGCTGAGGGGGTGGGGGGTAAGAGATCAGAAGTGAAGTATGTGTTGGGTGAGAAAAGAGGGAGGGGGTGTTTGAAATGGGGATGGGGCCAGGAGGAGGCATAGAAAAAAAGTTGAGATATTACATCATACAGACTCTTGCATTACTCCATAGAGACTCCTTACATTACATTACTCCTTTACAAGGAATAAAGAGAGTGTATATGCAAATCATGGCTACTAGTCCCAAACGTGAGAGAAGTTTGAGCTGTTTATCGTAAAGTATCACTTCCTAATGTAAAAACAATCCTTACTCCCATAGGGTATCCTTACCCCATACTCTCCGAACCCAGGACATGACCTCTTCCAAAATTTGATACTGAATCCACTCTTGCATGCAATTAGTGAGTAGTGCATAGGATAGTTTCTATATCACTTCTGTGACTAGTAGACGTACATACAATTCCAAGCGTCCATTTTAGATCCACGAATTTCCTTAAACTTCTCGTATCGCGTAAAATAATTGATATATTTGACGTTAACCACCGATATTTCGGTATTTCTGCACTGCAGAATTGTGGAGTAAATACCTAGTATAATGAAATTATATATGAACAAGTGATCTAGATAATCTTTCTCGGTTTGAATGTGTGTGTAAATCATTTCGACCTTGAAGCATTTTCTACCTTAACGCTGTGAGTGAATAAAAAATATTGCTGGTGAGACAAAATCGTTTTCCTAAAGTATCCTCTATCATAGAAAAAAAAATAGTTATGAAAAAGGGTAATTGAAGGGTGTCACATCATTGTCGATAAATTTTGCCCCATTAAGCTGTTTCGAGATTATGGCTGGATTACATTAATTACAAGAGCAATTGATTAAAAAGTTGTCACAGTGATAGAGAAAAATGTTGAAACATATGTGATCATCAACACCTTTTCTCGTGCGGGAACACGAGAAAACATTTTAATCAGTATCAGCCGGATAAAGCTACAACTTATTACCAAATTTTCCCATTCAAAATATAATTACAATAATCAATGGAATTTTCGTCATATGCAGTTGAAATCGCAATTTTAAATAATGGCTACAATGGTAAATATTTCCATGCGATATCGTCAAATTAATTTTTAAACAAAAAAATAAATGTGGAGGCTGGTATTCGAATGATATTATAGTGAAATAATATTTTGAAGGCATGATCACCTTAACCTTTTCATAAGTGTGTCTAATATCAAAATAGAGATATACATGCGTTTAGAATGTGTTATCAAAGTTAGGCAGGAAACTATCAGCAAGCTTATGATTAAAATCCACACTTTTTTACCAGATGACCTAATATTTCCTAAAAATTTAAGATCGCTTTAAGGGCGACACTGTGCCGAAACATTTAATCTAAATCCAATATGTTGGAAATTAAGGTTTTTTAATTAGTATATATATATATATATTGGCATTGAAAATATAGTTAAAAATCCACTCTTATACATCCGACTCATTACTCCGACTGAAATAAGAATCCAAGCCTTTCCCTTTCCAGATTTTAAATTTTCCTTCTAGGAATTTAGAAAAAAAAGTTTAAGATCCAGCTTTGCGACACGATTGAGTACCAATTATTCTCCAGCTACAGAGAATGAATAAATTATAGACTACTTTCCACTCGAATGAGGAAGAATAAATTTGAGCATGGGTCAAAGAACTAACACGTTTTTATACACCCTCACAAAGCCATATTAACTTTACTTCGAAACGAAAGTTAACGGGAAAACTGCCTCGAAATAAGGAGAACCCTCGACATAAATTTAATTAATGGTCGAGTCCGTAGGCAAAGGGAAAGATTAACGAACTCTTTGATAAGGATCAATTCATAGTTGTGAAACTTCGGAAAGATGATAGAGAGAAGTTGAAGGGTTTCCAGTGAAGGGATTAGGAATGTGCGGGACGAAAAAATGGATTAGCGGAAGTAAAAAAAAAAAAAACAAGTTTTTAGGTGTGTACCATACTTAGATTGGGAAAATAATGGTGTGGTAGAAAAGCATTGGGCCGAAAGAAATATGAGGTGGCTGCTAAATAATATAAGGGGGCGTTACTAAGGTAAGAAAAATAAGGGCTTTGTGAAAGTTTTCGGCAGCTCATAATTCCAAAAATTGCGCTTAACGTGTGTTTTTTTTTAAATTCCTTTCATATTCCTTACTGGTATGAACAAAAAAATGAATAGCAGAATAATAAAATTATCAAGCTTCATATACACGGTTTATGTTGCCTTGGAGTAATATTAGACGAAATAGAGTTCATTCAGTGTCTTGGAGAATAGGTCTTGAAGAATTTTAAATAAATTATTTTGCAAACGTTTCGCTATTTTTAAACACATTCATCACGGCTTTTTTTTGCAATGGTATGGATTTGTAAAGGCTGGGGAAATAATGGCGACGTAGAAAAATGAGGCCGAAGAAAACAAATGGGGGGGGGTCACAGAACAATTAACAACTAATTTAATTTAATTCATAATGAGGTAGTCCAACAAACAAATAAATAAATACATCCAAGTAATTAAAAGAAATTTCTGATGAAGGTATATAAACATACCTAAACGTTAGCTAAAATTTGTAATTAAAATTCATCAAGACCTACTCTACAAGACGCTGATTATATAATATATGTAATCATATTCCTTTTTTGTGCCTTTCCACACATAGCCCTAGTATTATAATGAAGTTATAGCATTAATGGAGACCTAATAGACTTGACACCCTTCAACGACATTTCTTATATTCAGGATATTTTCCTTTTCGAGTTTATTCAAATTTGCGACGAGACCTATACGAGTATATCTCGTACTAAGAGACATTGAATCAACATTTAGCATGCAGGTAAAGAAAAGGAAAAAAAACAATCGATTTGGATTTAAGATGATAATAAAAAAATTTCAAAGCTTCGCAAAATAGTAATACCATAATGTTTACGACTGCTGTCTTTTAAAAATTGCATGGAATTAAAAAAATAGACTTAACTCAATACTGTTACTGGCGAGTATTTTCATTAAAATTACAAGCTTACTACAGGACCTATTATTTTATGGGAAGGAACAACGTTATCACTGTGAGAGTTTCTAGTAGTAACATTAAGTCACTCCCAGGATCATATCATAAGGTAAGGACATGAAAATTCACTTTGTATGCGCGTATATTTCACACCAATACTTACTAGTGTGTAATGTACGAAGTAAAATTTAATTTCCTATGTCTTGATTCTGCAAATTAAAGCCAAAAACGTTTAATAGATCTTGAGATAGTTTTATGTAGCGAAAGATTTAATTGATATGATACCGATTAGGCAACGAGAGGAGATAACCTTGCTCTTAACTCCTTTAATGTTACCAATTAGAAAATAATACTTGAAAGTAGCAAACATTTGAATTACCATCTAAAATTGTTCATAGAGATCGAAAGCTATATTCTGAAGCAATAGAATGCTTATATGAATCCAGCACTTAAAGAATATGAATGAGCAAGTTTTGCAAAAATCATTCATTACATAACTTAAAACATTCATGACGCAGCAAATGAGAGATGGTAGAAAATATAATTGAGTGTTACAGCATCATCCAGCTTATATTTTTACACCTTTAAATATTTACCGAGAGAGAGAGAGAGAGTGCTGAAATAACAAAAGACTCATACATATTAAATGAAATAACTTTTTTTGCAGTTGGCAGAGTCAACTTTTCTTAGGTTTGGAGACGTTAAAAGCAGTTGAAACAGGAAAATACAGAAATACATTCGTTTAGCAAATAGCAAGAGTGATAAATGCATGCTGGGAAAGTAATGACGTAAAAGATCCACTCCAGTGGAGTAAACATGACTATTTGGAACAAGACTATTACCACTGTGGCTAGAAAATTTTGAGGTGAGATGTTGAGTGTCAAACTGACTTCGCATATGATGGCTGGAAAATAGTTAGCAGGGGAGAGTGTTGTTCCACGGAAAACTTTATCAAATATTTTATGTAAAGCAAAATATATTTACTGAAGATTCAGTCTAATGGTAAAAATTCAGTCCATCATGGTTACTTAGCATAAGTTTTAAGCTTTAGTATTGTACCTTTACTATTTATGGATCTAATTAAAACTTCTAAAAGTGTTTCAAATTGTTCCTAGGCACATCAGGCTCATATAACTAGAAAAACTACCTATCGTACCAAGACACACTAGTACATTGGTGGGAACAGCAATTAAAATGTGAAAAGTGGAAATAAATATGAATTGTTTATTAAAATTGAAAGTAAATTAATGTCTCTTATAAAGAAAATAAACGTAGCTTAGGTTTAAACTCAATTTTAAAATACTATAACTCCTTTCAAGTAACAATAAACTTAGGTTAAACCCTCCTAAAATAAGAGCATTCTTTAAATATAATGAATTTCAAACAAAAAAGGAAATTATAGAATATTAGACCATATATTACGGCTGACTACAAAAATCACAAACAGAGTAACATGTTCCTATGTACATCATGGGCTTGTGTTCCTCGGTACAAGAGGTAGCATTTTTTTCGACTGAATTTAATGTTATTTTTTATGTCAATGTCTATTACGTCTAAAATACCAAATAAGTAGCTAATACTAATCACCATTATATATCTATATCACCTATGCTACGATAGCCACTGCTGTAGTGATCAATTTTTGGTAAATGACTTCGATATGCAAAAATATGTTTACTTTTCATCGTCAAAAACTTCAAACTAGCGTCTTCTTTGAAAACCTAATCCAAATGAACTCAAATTGACCAACGCTACACTATAGTGCTTCTTTCACGCAACAGCTTACTTTAAAGCCCCTAGGTCGCAGCACTTGCTCATAGTCTCAAGTGTTCCTAGGTTGGTACACCCTCCCCTAGTCTATGCATATACTGTAACAACAGGTCATTCGCAACGCCATTTTGAAGGAGATGGATCGTGCAGGAATAAATTAAACGTTGAGAAGACGCTTATGGGAACGAAACGATACCGCTCGAAGGGTCTTTTATCACGCAGTATAACTTTGTTGAAATGGTGCTCATAATCTTTAAAGTTTCAGGGTATAGGAAGAGAACCATAAACAATTTTAAACGTTCTCTTGTATCTCAAATTTTAAACTTTAAGTAATTTTTCTAAGAGTTTATTAATTTATTAATATTCGAAGATAAAGTTTGATAAATAATCTCTTTATTATTACGATTGAAGTACTTAACCGATTACGATTTGTTTTTATGGACTACGTAAGAAGTATTCTGGCAGTCTTCCTCCCTTTATAGACTTCCCTCTTCAATTCATAATAAGGCATACTCCCTTTTATTTTATATAAAATTACTCTTCCCTTCCTTCCTTCCTTTTCCTCGTTTACCCAACATTCTCAACCCTATAAAACTGTTCTCAACGTCCCCCAAGAAGTCAAGGCTCCCCCAGGCCAAGTACCCACTCCATACAAACTTTCTGTCTCCTCCATATCTTATCCAGAAGCTGAATCTCATCACCCACCATCTCCAGCACTTTGTCGTCCCTCCTCTTTTCTGTCCACTCTATTTCGCCATTGTATGTTCTCTTTTTAGCTTAAATATAAGAGGATGTCAGAGTAAAATTCAAATGAGCATTTTGACACCAAGAAACACAAAATTCGACCAGCTAGTGATACTTCCTCTTAAATTGAGGTTGAAATATTGGTGAATAATTTTATCTGTTACTGCCTCTTAAACCGAGAGTGATCTGTCGCTAAATCTTTTTATCTTATACTTCCTCTTTAACCGAGAGTGAACCTTTGGTGACTCTCTTCATCTTTAGGTTAAATTTTAAATACAAATAAATAGTCACAAAGGCCTATTCTACGCAACCTGAGACTTTCGAGGCGATAGCTTCAGGTTTAAATGAGAAATAAGATACAAAAAACACAAAATACGAACGCGGGTAAGTGGGATTCGTTGTGACGCATGTAAATTTATCGATTAATTAGGGGAACTATGGCATTATATATATTGTGAACGTGAAGGCAAAGGTATGAATGAATCAAGATAATTAAGGGGAATTTATTTTAGAATATTTATATGAAGTTTCAACACCCTGGTACAACAAAATCGTTGTTGAGGTTTTGGCCTGCTTTTTTCGATTTCAGCCCACTGTGCGTCGTCTAAATATGAGCGATAGTGGAATCAACTCTCATGGCTTGTGGGCATCTATCGACCATCAGAGCAATCAATCAAAATTGTGTATTTAACTTCATTTCCACCTCCGGGAGAAATTTTCATCCGGTCGAGGCTGATCGAATTCGCATCGAATGAAACTGAACAAAGGTGCGGAGGGATTTCTTACCGTCACGGCCATAGTGAGTCACGTTACAAAAAAGGAAAAATTAGGAATTTATTTACCATTGAAAGATGGATAAATATTGAAAAATGTTCCCCTTAAGCCCTAAACATATGAGGATGAAAGGGTAAATTTCAATTTAGTAATTTGTCACCTTAATAAACACAAAATTCGACCAGTGAGCCGGTAGTAATACCTCCTCTTGATCTGAGAGAGAAATATCGGTGACTCTTTTTTTTCCAAGGTAAATTTTAAATGAGGATAGATAGTGAAAAATTTTAAAACCCTAAAATATAATTTTGATTGATTATTTTGATGGCCACTAGAAAGCCACAAGTCATGAGATTACGTCGACTTTCGGTCAGATTAAAACGACGCATCACTTTCGCTATGCACCCTGAAGAGTTCAAGATGATGGCTTTAAAGTCCTTCATTATCGGTTTTTGCCGCGTCGGTTGCTGTAGCGAAGACAATGGTCTCAATCTTAACGGTTTGCACTACTTCCGGCGTGTTGGGGTCGATGATGCCGGTTTACAATTTTCGCCCACATTACGTAGGGAACCGTTAACTCCAGTTCTTGCAGCTGCTCTCCCATTGGTCCGATTAAGCATTATCCTCTAAAAGGCGTCTAGGCGGTATCCACAGTCTCGATTCAAATTGCTTGACTGATGCATTCTCTATTTAATCTAATCTGCGACCTGAAGACTCTGGTAGTAGTTCCAGAGAAACTGTTGTCTTCGCCTCAGCAACCGACAATTGGGAGATCGTGTCGGTGTGGTTGCTAGAGTGTTGGCTTCCCATCCCGTGGGCTCGGGTCCAAATCCCGGCGGTGGCAGAGAATTTTCACAGACTGTACAATCTGTTTGAGTGCTTTATGGAGGGCAAGAAAAACACTCCGACCGTCGGTTAAGACATTAAGCCTTGGTCCCTATGCTGCCTAATGTCGACGCCGGTTTCTGTCCACCCTTTCTTCTAAACACTTCCCTCATGGCGCAAATAATCTCACCTGTCGGACGCCTCCTCCAAATACCATACCATACCGACGCGGTAGCAACGAAAAATTAAGAACTTCATCGCAAACCACGGAAATCTCCGTTCTCACGATATCTTTGAGTTTAACGCAAGTAATAAATTTACGAAAAACAATAAATACGACCGGGTTAGCGAAAGCGAAAGTGATACGTCATTTTTTCGATTTCCGCCCGCTGCGCTTCATCTAAATCTCAGCGAAAGTGGACTCACTCTCAATGGCTTGTGGCCATCTATCGACCATCTGAGCAATCAATCAAAATTATGTTTAACTTCACTTCCACCCCCGGGAGTAATTTTCATCGGTTCCTGGTTGATCGAATTTGCATCGACTGAAACCGAACAAAGGTGCGGGAGGAATGTTTATCGTCGCGTCCATAGTAAATCACGTCACGGAAAAGGAAACATTTCCGAGCGGCAGCAAGTAAGCTGACCGATGAATAATTCATACACGCACGAACAAAATGGAGAAGGGAAGAGAGTTGAGGAACTGATGGCAGGAGAGCCTGCATTTTGTCAATGAATACACTGAAAAAGAGCCTACATCAAATATACGAGGATTATTAATTGTGTCATTAAAATTCCTTTGCTATAGTTAAAATAGGCATTGAATTCTCAGCAGTAAATATCCGGAAAGAAGGGGTACGTACATCACATTGCAAATGGAAGCACATATATTTTTCCTCGAGGGAAACCATTTCACAAGTTCGATTGAAAGTACAATAATATCAACACTGCGTTGCTACATCGATAATACATCAGGTAGCTAAATTATATTTCAAATGGAGATACAAATATTTTTCCCCGAGGGAAATCATACTTTAAGTTTAATTGAAAGTTGGTGACCCCTGGGAGGAAAAATATTTTCGGCGTTGAGAGTTTATTTTGGAAGTATCATTTCTGGAAATGGGAGCGGCTGAAAATTGTTATTTATTTCCTCGGACTTCGAATGTCACTTCAGCATTACTACCCCAGCGAATACAATCCAACAGTTGACCCCAAACCAGAATTCTCGATGTAAGAGGTGCTCCAAGGTAAGGAATAGGCTCTCCTATCATGAATGTGTGCATTCAAGATCACAGGGGCGCAGCTAGGAATTAAGGCTATGGGGGTTTTAGGTGCAATTAATACTGGGGGGTCAGGGGGTATGGAAAACCCGCCAAGATAAGCGGGATATGCGGGGCCCTCCTTCAGAATTTTTTTAAGATAAATCGTTCAAAATCGTGAGCTTTACGGCTTTTTGATGGATATTTTATTAATCCTTACCTTATTCTATATGGAATAACATGGGTTGAGTGTTTTCCCTGAGAGTCTGCAAATTAAAATGAAGTCAGGGCCCCCATATAGCAAAACGACCTACGTATTTAATTCTAAATTCATTTAAAAACAAGAATTGGAAGGTTTTACTTTCCTCCGACGAATGGCTGGCGTAAACTGATCAACGAAGATATCGTATCGCCCACAATTTATTAATAGAGTACTACATGTGTTTCAATTGTTATACAATCATCAGCAGGTACTAGCTGGTACTAAAAAGAAATTCCATTGAGGAAGTTAGGAAGTGGGGTTACATCTGTTTGGGGATTACGTCGAAAAACCCTAACTGATGTAACCCCACTTCCTTACTTTTTACCTTAAAGTCCGGAGGATTTTTTGGTTGTCTATATGATGCAATATCTCAACTTAGTTTCTGTGCCTCCTCCTAATCCTCCCTTCCATTTCACCCACCCCCCTCCCCTATCCTCCCTCAACACATTTTTCCTTCTGATTTTTTACCCCCAGCTATTTTTGAACATATGTCCGTCGGAAATAGAATTTTTTTCTTAGTTTCTGTTAGTACCTGATTGTATAACAATTGTTATTGGATATGGAGGATCTAACCCGGATGAAAACCCGAGAAATGCTTGGGTCGGAGGAGGTGGATTTTATTTCAAGTCGTTGAATACGTTTACTAACATATGTTTAAAAATACAGCGGATATGATTTCCGTCCTCACATGAAAATAGCGTGAAGTAAAGAAAGCACAGCACAATGAATGGACTATTATAATTAAAGTATTCACCCGTTTAAGGTAGGTTTGCAGGGAGCGTTCAAAAAGCACTCCGGCTATCTCCCCTACCTTCATGGATTTCCATCTTCGGATCACAATTAGGCCGACTCCGTTTCATTCTATCTAAAAATCCTATTCCATTCTTTCCTCTTCCTCTTTTACTCACCATTCCACCCTCTAATTGAGTGGAAATCGTACAAAATTACATTTAAATTCAGGCCGAGAATGAAGATGGCATGATCAGAAATCAATCGATCAAGTTTAAATTACTCCGCCTTCATGACTAATAATTTTATCTATGCTATTCTAGACTAATAATTTTACCTATCCACAGGAGGCTAGAATGAGAACTATGGAGAAATAAACCGTCAATGAGAGACCTACTCTAGCTAAGAATGAAAGTGCCATGATCAGGAAATCATTCGAAAATCATGGGTACAAGGAAAAATATCATAGTTGAAATTACCCAAATTCATGATTCTTATTACTTTTAATTATCCCTCAAATATATTGTGAACACTATACTTAAGACAGAAGGCACAAGAGAGACAACTATGGATGAACACCACCGTTACTGAGAGGCCTACTCTGGCTGAGAATGAAAATGTCATGATCAGGAAACCCTTTGAAAATCAGAGGTTCTAGGAAAATATTCGAAGTTTAAATTAGTCTCCACTCATAATTATTATTGTATACATGCACCTAATAATAGAATAGGTATCTCATTCATCACAATTTTAAGTGAATGAAATATTGTAGCAGAAACAGGGAAGGATTTGAAAAATATCCTGGTTAATATGGGTAGGGTAATGAGTAGATATCAACTGAAAATAAGCACGAAGAAAACCAAGATCTTAGAATGCAGCAGAAGAGAAGAAGTCAAGACCAACATTAAAATAGGGAGGCAAAAACTGAGAGAGGTGGATGAATTCTGTTATTTGGGAAGCAAGATAACTAGTGACGGGGGAAGCAAGAAAGAAATTATCAGCAGAATAGCCCAGGCGAAGAGAGCATTCCACCAAAAGAGAGACCTGCTTACAGCGGGAAACTTAAATATAGAAGTAAAGAAACAATTTATAAGAACCTACATCTGGAGTATGCTCCTATACGGAAGTGAGGCATGGGCAATGACCGCAGCGGAGAAAGCAAGGATAGAGGCCTTTGAAATGTGTTGCTACAGAAGAATGATGAAAATCAAATGGATCGACCGAGTTAGTAACGAGGAAGTCCTAAGAAGGGTAGGAGAGAAGAGAAGCCTCATGAAAACCTTAATAAGAAGACAGAACAACCTTATAGGCCACATCTTGAGACATGATGGCCTGACGAAGACAATCGTTGAAGGACAGGTGGAAGGCAAGAATGGAAAAGGAAGACCTCGAACAAAATATATGGAACAAGTAAAGAGAGATGTGAAAGGGAAGAAATACGTAAGTGTGAAAAGATTAGCTGATAGGAGAACTGAGTGGAGAGCTGCGTCAAACCAATCCTAGGATTGTTGACCAGTGATGATGACTGAGGACATGTTTCGCGGACAGATATCGTGGATGTTAGCGACATTAAAAATTTGTACAATATTTTGTATGTGACACTCAGTTGGCATTAAATGTTTCGGTAATTAATTGTACTATTAGTGTATTAAGTTCTTTTTGTATTACTATTGATTGTGTGAATAATTGATCCTATTTAGACGTTTTCATGTTGATTGAACTAAAAATTTCTTTATAACATTATAATATAAAAAATTAAAATATATAAAATGATAAATAAAAATCAGCGCTACCAGGAAAAAAATTAGAATTTTTAATTACTCTCTATTCACGATGCTTATAATATTTATTCATCCTTCGAATATATAGTAAACACAAAGCTAAGGCAGAAGGGAAGAAGGAGATCTATTCAGAAATAACACCGTCACTGAGAGCAAAGCGATTATGAAATCCCATCAAAGTTGAGCGGAAAAAAGGCTTACCGCATTTCCCGAAAGACCTGAAAGACTGCTCGGTGGCTCTCAAATCTGCTGAGCAAAAACAACAGGTGCATACTCAAAGCGGAAAGTACGAGGAAATTTCGGCCGCGGCTACGTGACTGGAAGTTATATGCGAGGGTTGAAAGCCCCGCATATATTCAGCTTCACCTTTCCGTGAATTTAAACGCACGACTAAGCATATTCCGTGTGATCAAACGCTAACTAGGCTACTTGAATCATCACGTGGAGACAGTGGGCTGATGTGCCCTTCATGAAAATTATATGTTGTGCGAAAATAAGACGATTTGAGCAAAATTACTAAAGGAAGCAAGTGTGAATGTAATAAAAAAATAGCTATATAAAAATATTTATTGATATTACTCGATTAGTTATATAATATAATTATTACCCAGGCTGGGAAAGACAGTAAAAAGGAGAATAACGCCATTTAAAATATTTTATGTGGCACTATCACTTTCCTCGGAGTTAGAAAAAAGGACCAACGCTTATGGACTATTTCACTGTTAGATCTTTCAGATATTAAGTTAAGTTACGCCAAGTAGACTCTTTTTATCTAACTCAGAGGAAAATAATATAAAAAAATTCAAGCGCTATGGAGAGGAAATTTTCCATACTGAAATTTATACTTGCAATTTTCCACGATTATAAAATTTATTACTATCATCCTTGGGTAATATTTCCCAATATTGGCTTCGACAACGCCTTTCTATTGAATAAAGAAGGCCGGTATTACCAAAGGATCATCAAGGGGGCAATGGAAATCGCCAAAACACCCAAGTACTTCAACCGTGAAGACGGTACACTCTCTCCAGCGCATTAAAACAGGTGTTCATAGATCTCGTCCAATCAGGACACACCTCTACAAAATATGCGCCAAACAGGGTGCATATACAGACGTCCAAATTTCTGCATCGACACTTCAATGGACCTGAGGAAGCCAGCTGGAACGTTGGCGAAATACTGTCCTGTAAATTGGATAAATGCGGAGAAATCGCTGCCTACCACTTGAAAAAAGTGTTCAATATGAGCATCATTCGTCACACGGAACATGTGAAGGCGATATGCGAGTTCTTTCTAATGCCTCGTTCACATTACGATCGTCCGAGCCGTCGTCGTAACTATCGTGCATTCACATTACGATGGTTAAAACCTGTGCTGCCCTCAAGTGCTGACATCTAAAGTGAACGGGAAATTGAATGTTAGCAAAGCTGTTGAGGTATGCATGGACAAGATATTACTGTGTTTAACGTGTATTTACCGAATAATTTTTCTTCCGCCCATATTCTTCCTTCCAAGGACAAATCCATGAAATGTCCATGGAAAAAATAGAGCTTCACGAGCTTTTCGTCTTTCTCTTGTCGCTTCCGTTTCCGGTCTCCCAGCGCCTAACCATCGTAAAGTGGCAACGTTCGGAACTACGTCAACTATAGTCAGAACTTGCATTCACACGGCTAGTTCGGTCAACTATCGTTAGGACGACGGCTCGGACGATCGTAATGTGAATGAGGCATAAACGTTGACTTGTCTCTTTCGAGTAATTGTTGAAACAACTGCTTCAATCGTGTCTCGTCGTGCGGAGGCACGGATGTTTGTAACAAATGGAGGGTCACAACCGAACTTAGTACGGAATGCACAGTGCACAGTGACTACAGATTCCGTCGTTGCAAACAGTAAAACACAAATTTTTTTCTGTGCGCTAGTTGCCATCTTTGATACTGGCGCTATTTAACGAATGGTGGAAACTTTGGGTACATTGTTGCCAGCAAACAAAACTGTTTAAGTTGCTCTTTGATTCGAGGTATCGTTTATAGCTGTAAGTTTAGTGTAATAAATACCAAGGTCTAATAAAATAAAATAAAACCTCCGACCGCTCAGTAAAAATACCATACAAGCGACAGGCGGGTACGGCGCAGATAGTGCAACTGCGCGTCCTCTGCACCTTACACTCAAGTCATTTCTGACCGTTAGTTGTTAGTTTAAGGTTAGTAGCAATCCCATAATTTACACTGCCTCAATTGAAGTGTGAACTACGGTTAGAGTGTGAAAAATTACGTCCATTCCCATTGAAAACAAAAGAAGAGACATGCTGACTTCTGAAAGTGATATCATACATGGCAACAACCGTCATCTCAGCGCTGATGCAGCCCAACTGCTCCTTGAGCAATTTCAATGGGACATTTTCGATCACCCTCCGTGCAGTGCTGACCTACTAGTGCCGTGTGACTTCCATCTTTACGCTGAAACGAAGATGTGGCTTGGAGGGAAGCGTTTTATACTAGCGATGAGCCTCAGGACAATGGCAGCAGTCATTGGGAGTCATAGGCGGCAACATTCTATGAAGAAGGTATAGTAAAGCCACATCTACTATGTCCACAGCCACGGCCAATTCCTCGATCGTCGAGGCGATTATGTCAAAAGAACACAAGTGAACTCAAGATTTACCCATGAAATAATTTTTAATCAATCATTTCGTCTTCTGTTCTTGGCCCATCGGACCTTGAAAAAAACGGCCCTTATATCATAAAGCATTGAAATCCCGCTATTCAATTTGAAACACATGGTATTTAGGATGAATGAAGCACACCATTCTCAAAAATCGGATGTAGCACTATTTTGAATATAATTTTTTGATACGCTTTCGCTATTTTAAAACAAATTACTCGATACAATCTAGAAATTTCAAATGATAGCACAAGTCTTAATGAAAGTGATAATAACAAAAACTAGTCGTAAAATAGAATATAAATTTGTGGCACTTGGAGATCTCGTCCACTAAGAACATACGACAAAGTAAATTTATATTTGACCTCGATAGCACATTGATTCTTAAATCAGTTACATTTTTGTGAGATATAAAAACAATGAGGTTTTTCATTCTTATTAAATGAAGACCCTTCTTGGTTGAATAGTTGAAAAAAAAACCTTTTCTTAAACAAACTTGAACTTGATTTTTTTAAATGTTGGTAGAAATACTATTCTCAAACCTAGCTCTGATAAAATACGAATATTTTTGGGAAGCATTAGTCCTCTGTGGAGTAGGAATCAAATACTCAAGAGTCGCAAACAAAAAATACGCCAGGAAGGAAAGAATGGTCAAGAGTGATGCGTTTTTCTAAAGAAATAAGACGAGCCAATTTTTCACTCAACATATGGTGTTCTATTATTTTACCTGACCTGAAAATTCTCAAGAACTTGAATCGGGGGACCTCGGGTCGGGAATTTGACATTCAACTCTGCGAACCAGTGCGATTCGTCGTTCCTTGAAAGTAACTTAACAAGGGTTTGTTATGGGACAATCATGGGCGTTCTTCAACGAGGAAAATAAGGCTTTAATATATAAAAAAAATGGGGTGTAGTTTGAAACAGTGAGTTAATAAAAGTTCCAAAAAAGAAATGGCAGTCCATAAATTTTCAATATTTGTGCGAGTAATAATGCATTACATTTACAGTAAAGAGCTTAAAATAAGATGCGTTTCCGCCAAACAAATAGCTTTGCTGAGAAGGTTACGTGCCCTCGAAGGGACGGATAGGTTTCATAAGCCGAAAATACAAAATATGTTTTGAGTGACTGAAAGTGAAAGTGAGTTTATATTACCTGATATTATGAAAGACATCCGCTCACACATCCGTATCCGCAGAATTTGGTCAATCCTGTCGACCTTTCGTTTAAATAGCTTGACCTAAGCATTGCGACGCGGGGGAATTCGCCGATAAAAATGAGGGAACATACTAATTCATATCATGTGATGCGCTGATAATTATTAGTCTCTATATAACTACGCGATGGAAAGACAAATATTATGTATTCCTCAACGTTGAAAAAAGAAGGCCTATTTGAGGCGATAAAATAAAAACAGAGAAAATTGCGCATTTCCATTTTTGAGTATTTCAATTTTAACTGAAGCTGTTGGGATTATCGCCGCAACCACAGAGGTTTTCATTACAAAAATCAATTATCTGAGAATTCCAACTGCTCCTGACACGAATGGAATGGTTTTTCTCACAAGTTCGACCACTCAGCTTTAAAGGCGATGCGCTGGAAGTTGCTAGTTATACTAATTTTCTCTTTAAATTACGGAATGAACTCAAATAACATAGAATAATATCTGCAAATGGATACCCAAGAAAACTTGTGCATAAAGTATCATGAAATAGCAAAATTTTAAAGCTCCATAAAAGTGGTTTTGAGGGATTAAGAAAATAGGATAGACAATAGGAAACTAATTTCTTACATTAGGCGCCAAAGTAAAGGAATGAAAGCAGGTAAGACCAGAAAAGTCTAAGCTCATTAGACAATTATTCCGGCGTGAAATAATATTTTGGGAGAAAAATATCTTAGTAAAAAAATAAAGATGACGAAAAAGAACGTCTTGTCTAAAGGGCGTTAACTAAGGGATGAACCGGATATGAAGAGATAATTCCTTAAACCGAGAAGTTAGGAAGTTGCAGGTAGAATGGCAAGGCAACATTTTTGCAGCGATATTTTGGAGAAAAAACTATTTACAGACTTCAGGGGGTGGTTGCTTAGGTCGTTGGGTCAGTGATTATGTCAGCATATGGCTATGTTGAATTAAAACTTTTGGGCTATGTCGCCGCGTCAGATTTTGGGTGGCCCCAACGTTTCCCGACCGATGCTGGTCGCTTTCTCAAGGGAATCTGAAGATCCCACCCCCATTAAATCCCACCTCTTCAGATTCCCTTGAGAAAGCGACCAGCATCGGTCGGGAAACGTTGGGGCCACCCAAAATCTGACGCGGCGACATAGCCCAAAAGTTTTAATTCAACATGACGAGCACCCGCGAAAGTTTTAACGAAGAAGAATATGGCTAATTGAACACCACTAAAACTTATAGCACACCACTGAAAATACTGCCTATATGAAGGAAGTTAAAGAAAATAAACGGACAATTTGGTCTTTGGTAAAAATGTCTTTCCTCTCTTCAAGTAAAGAAAAATATCAAATAATCTTCTATAAAAAAACTTTAGTTGGTACAGTATAATTACATCAAATGGATAATAAACCAGCTGTTGTTTTCCGAGGAAAATAAAAATAGAGCTGTCTCAGAGATATGATTCTCAAAAATTTAATTTTTAAGAATTCATAGGATGGCAAAAGGATAAACTTAAGCATTCAAAACAATGTCTATCGTGCCTTAATTAAAGGTCAAGAAATGATAACCAAACTTGGTCAGTGGTAGAGTTATTTTTTGGTTTGCTAAAAAAACATTAGTAGGCTTCTGTTAGAAAATATATCGGAAATCGAATCCAATCAGGAATCAGAGATAAGTTGTTAAATAAAAAATAAAAGTAAAAAATAAAGTAAGAACACGTAAAAAATGTAAGAAGAAAATGAAAATTAGAAAATGTCCCAGTAAAAAATGTAAGAAGTATTTTAATTTTAATTACTCCAATAAAAAATTATATTTGATAAAAATAAGAAGGAATATTCACTAGGGCGAGTCTTTTCACCGATCGCTGCCCACGTGCCTCGATCAGGATCTTTCTTACCCCATTTCAAATCCCAGTCACAACTCGGGTAATCCTAGCCTTTTTTTTTTTTGAGGAAAGAATATTCGCATAATTAAGCAAGCCAGTATGGAACGTGCCGGGAATGCCTAAGTACAACTGGACGAGGGTGCGCAGGTAAAAATGGTTCGAATTGATGGGACGGCCTGCCGTTCCCCTACCTAGTGGGTTTTCAATGATTATTCAGCAGGGCGTGGGAGGATTTGAAAGCAGATCATCCACTAATTAAGACATTTAAGCTCAGCGGCAGGGAGGGAGAAATTTCTCTTCCAAGGAAAGAAGTGGAAGCGTATGACCTTTTGATTTCCACCCACCAGAGGTTAAAGCAATCACATTAACCTAATATATCATTGCTCGTGTAGACAAAACACAGATGTTAGGGAGAGCATGAAATGATTAAAGATCAGGGATGACGTACGCTGAATTATTCTTCGCGCCCACACATACATTAGAGAGAAAGTAATACGAGAGCGGAGAGAGATAAAATCAACAATTATAATCCAAACATTCAAAATATCGCTCATAAAATGACTTCATTTATGACGTCTTAATGATTATGAAACATGTGTAAGTTTTTCTACTTTTTAATATCATCACCTGATACTATAATGCACCTGAATAATTTAATTTTTAGATCTTACTGCATTCCACATCATTTATAAGCCTGTCATTGCAAATTTAAACCAAAATTCTACGGAATATGATACGGATAAAGTTCAATATTTTGATTGGCGGTATGTACCTATTTAAATTGACGGGCTTAAGAATTTCCATGAAAGGGTAGTTTTTCTTCGGAATGACTTAGATGAAGTGTCTGGTGGTTCATGATTTACGTGAACAATCACAATACGCCTCCAGAGTGTGTGGAATAGTGTTGGGGCATTATAACTTTTATTGTGCTGAACGGAAAGGTAGGAGGAATGGTAATATGCCCGTTTAGACTGACTAGTGATGTCTAAAAACGTAGCGTTACGCGATGAATATAGGGAAGAAAAAACTGATAAACTTAAGAAACATTGCAAAACACTTTACCAATTACGAAAATACTTATCCACCAGACCTTTTTGTTGACAGGTGATGTCGTACAACGTCGCAGTCACGCAAGGAATAGTATAAAAAAGGAAAAAAACTGAAGTGAAATCCCCCAAGGAAGACCTTTCAGGAAGTGTTTGTGATCGAAAAAGAAGTACTCAGAGTGGAGTATCTTCAGGGAAGTGAAGAATATGGTGAGAATTGGCTTGGTGTTATAGCTGAAGTGTTGGCTTCCAACCAGTGGATTCGGCGATAGCACGTATTTTTCAGAGACTGTCCGATCCCTGCTCGAGCGATTTGCGGAGAGTACTTCAAGTGCAAAACATCGTCCGTCGGATGAGACGTTGAACCGCACTCTCTTCGGCGCCTTTTTTTAAGTTCATGCTGACGCCACACAGTGGGTTGAAATAGAAAAAAGCTCCAAAAAATGATTTTTCCACTTGTATTTTCGGAAAAAAACGATGATATTTACTATAAAAATTTCATGTTTTATGTCTTCAATTACATTTAAAAAATATATAAAATTACTTGAGAGTTGATTACTTATTTGTGTTCTCTCAGAAGAAATGTTGTCACAAAGTTCAATTGTCCATTAACTTTGTCATAAATAATGCTCAAAACATTATTCTATGTATTTCATGTCAAAATATTTATTTAAATAGGCAAATTTTTTCTAAAGTACTTACTTTTTCATTCCAAACTATAAATTTCAAGAAAATGTTGCTTCTCTACTGAAGCGGTTCGAACGGTCAATGTTTGGTTATTTCTCAGACTGCACGGATTTGTTTAGAAGAAAAATCTCCAGTTCAATTTTTTCGGCAAAATGTCAAAAGATTCATGTTATACAGCCATAAAAATAGTTGGAAAGATGTCATCGGTCTACTTAAAAAATGTGGAATATGTGAATTAAGGCCAGCTTTTTTCGATTTCAGTGCCCTGGGCGCCAGGTTTCTCTCCACCCTTCCCTCCCTATCTTTCTCTCATGGCGCAAATACCGTCCACTGTTGGTCGCCTCCCCCAAATACCGTACCTGAAGGAAATAGCTTGAGAGAGAGGGACATAGAGCGCTGCAGTATACCATTCTTAGGATTATAGTTTGTAGATTTACACTAAATATACAGAGAAAAAAGATAAACATCAGGAAACTGATGAAACTAGCATCGAAAAGGGAGGAATAGATGGCAGCATCAAACCAATGTTAACATTTATGAATTACTAATCAATCGTCGTAATCATTAAAAAAGTCAAAGAATGGGTAAAATTTAATTTTTAAAAGCTATTTGTAATGCTAAGATGTCGTTCTTTCCATAAAAAATACACTTAAGTGCCCAATAAACATTTTACCCGCGACGAGATGCAGAAGACGATCGTTTCGCCGTTCTCTTTGTTTTTCGCGTGTTATTTTTCGCTCTTTCGACCGTAGAAGGTTAACGTTTAAGTTTAAACAATGTTTAATGATTCATTGATGTACTCGAATTAACAGTGAGTACAAAGTTATATGACGCGGCCCTATGGAGCTTCGGCAGAATTTCATATAAATGCTTAAAGTTCAGCGTTCTACCTTTTTTGCGAAAGTAATCAATCGTCACCAGATGCTTTTCAGACTGGCTGAAAGGAAAATCACTTGCAGACTCCATCAACTCCTCAACTTAACTCCTGTGGCCACTCAAATCCAAGTTCATTTTTGACCTCGCCAACAAGTTGTGTTCAGAATCCTCTGTCCTCGATAATGTCAACCTCTCCCCCAAGTCCTCTCATGTCTTCAACCATTTGATCAATCCATCTTAGTCTTGGCCATCCCCGTGGTCACCTTCCCTCTGGTTGACCTCTCCACAAACTTCATATCATTGCATCCTCCTCCCTTCTTCTTACATAGCCACATAATTCTCCTGCTTCTTATCACAGCCACAATATCTGGTTTTCTGTACATTCCTGAGATCCCCGTTTTTTAGTATTCTCTATACCTCATTTTCCAAAATTTTCTCATATATCCTTCTCAATATTCTATTTTCCAATGTTATTAACTTCTTCTGTGTTCTTAGGGTCCATACCTCCGTTCCATACAAGAAAACAGGCTGCATTATGACTGTCTCTGAATACAATAATTCTATTTTAATGGAGTTCTTCTATTGTTAATTTAAGAAAAGTATGCAGATGAATTTTATAAAATTATTCCCTAAATAATTTTTATTCATTCTTTTAAATTTTGAATATTGTATTAATTTACACTTAATTTTTTTTCACTATGTTATTACCTATTTGTTGATTATTCTATTTTTTTCATAAAAGAAATATATATTTTTTGTTCGTAAGCGGTATAGCCGCAGGAAAATTAATAAGTTTAATTAATTAGTCTAATTTTCTTACATTTTGACAGGAACGACCTGCTGAGTTTACTTTTCAATAATGTTGTAAGGGTCCGGTAACATCAGTGACCTCTATCACGGACATATATTATTACGTCTGTCTTCGCCCGAGAAAAAAAACGAGTTCCTTCCCCTAATTACTTCCCGGTAAAATTCCATTATTTTATTTTTTCTACCGGATATAGAAATATACTTAGTGGGGTACAAAAATTCAAATCTCTGATCCTCGTTGAATTACGTGGGTAGGTTCTTACGTGCCGAAGTTAATTAATAATAGCATGTTTCCTCTGTCTCAAGCGGCTCCCGTCCTAATTCCTGCATTCATTAGCTCTTTCTTCACTGGTGGGATTTTTTTTACGCAGCAAGGAGCTTTTCTCGGTATCTCATTTACTTTGTACATTTTCATCTTTCTATATTGAGCCCAGGAAACAGAATATTCGAGATGTTTTCTATCTAAAGGGAAAAGATGAATCACTATCGCTTTTTTATTTTCCAACAATAAATTTTACTATCGATTGTTGATGGAAGTTTCCACGGAGAGGTTCTGTGGGCGCAGCTTGGCTTCCGGGTTGTATTTCGCGTCGGTTTATCTTCGTACGGTAGTTTCACTGGAGTTGCAGGAGGAGTTTGAAGTTTTTTTTCCAGGTTTTTAGTGCAGTAAAACCTCTTTTTGCACAAGTTAATGGTCCAGTACAATCATTTTTTTATCAATTTTATTTATAGGGAAAGATGATCTCTCCATTCTATTCGGGTTTTCACCGCGTCCGTTGTGTTTTAGTGACGACAGTTTCGCTGACATTGCAGTCAGCGTCTTCAGGTCGAAGGTGAGGAAACTCGGAAAATTTTTCCGCCTTTTATAGGCATAAAATTTTATTAATAATTATTTCATAATTATATCGGCGGCGGCGGCGAAACTGTTGTCACTAAAACACAACGGACGCCGTGAAAACCCGAATAGAATGGAGAGATCATCTAATCAACGCCGCGAAAATCTTCGAACCTATATATAGAGAAAGAGATCTTAGGGAAGCCGATAATAATATAATATCATAAATATTAGGGCACCAAAATTAATGGCAACGATTGGCTCTTTTACTCTGAATTAAAGCTTTAAGCAATATTGCGCTAAAGACAAAACTATTGAACGGAAAATGGACGAATATTCGAGTTTTTTCACTAAAGCTCAGGATGTAGTAAAAAACTTTACAGTAAATGTGAGATTTTCTAGTTCATTCTAACCTGGCCTTATTCCAATTGATATCCCACTTAGTAACAAAGAGTGGACATCTAATCTGGATATTCTCTAATTAATTCCACAAGATGGAAATATATTTGCCAATATTCGTTATCTTGACATATTATGTGTATACTAAAATTCCTCTTTCAGCCATATATAATATGTTGGCCATAACGAGATATCATGGTGCGTTTAGTTTTTACTAAAATAGGGTAACATTACGATTAATAATTCATGTACAGATTAAGCATATAAATATTAAACGGATACCGAGCATTTGAATGCATTTCACATTTATTTAGAGCTTCCTATGTCAGTACGGTGTAAGTAATGTAAGCAAGTAAACATGTAAGCATTGTATTAAAATTTTTAACAAATCACTTCTTGAATCGTCTCTAGCCAGATTGGATGCTAAATAGTGAATTAGGGACGTCATCCATCACGTATTACTAAATTGAATTCAGAAGGAAACTCTCTTTTTAATTGGCCTGTTCGTAGTCGCTGAGCAGAAAAAGTTTTTGATGAAGCGTTTGACCTCGTAATCTCTGTAACCAACTTCCTTACACAGCATATCGTCCTTCCTTTGGCACAGCCATGCCTCACTGCCATTCTGTAGACCCAATTACTCAAGTTTAGCTCCAAGCACAGAAGCCACTTTAGCGTAATCAGGAGAATAATACGCAGGACGCTGATGTTAATTTTTCAATTAAAAAAAAAATTATGCATCGTTTGCTTAGTTGAGAAAACCTCACAGAAAACTAGTATATTTTTGAACGGATACATATCTTTCATATACCTGCAAAAATCCAAGAGAAATATTTTTATCGCTATTGCTGCATGAGTTACATGATTAACTGGTCCTCCATTTATTGGGGCTCGAACAATTTTGAATGAAAAAATAATCAGTTATGAAGCATCATTAAGTGCCAATTAAAATACTTTAATTCAATTCAGCAAGAAGATATTATAAAAATTACTCGGTTGCTGCTATAATTCGTATAATTGCGCATGTAAATGTTTAAAATGTAATGTAAATGTTTAAAATGTTTTATATAATATTTAAAAATTTATTTCTTATTTGATTGATATTGTTTGATTATTATTTTTTTATTGATGCGTTATATATTACACTAAAATTATCCGGTAAAGAAAATATGTTATTTTTATTTTCCGTGATGCATGTTTTCCATTATTAATAACGTTTTAATTGAATTCCTAGAAGCCATTTATTACAGTAAAGAGGAGAAAACTAGCATTCATAATAATAAAATATTACGAATTATTCCGCTCTGATTGGAAGGGTTAGTTGTGAATATGATTTATGATAAAAATTATGACTTGAAATTAACCAGTTATTTTTTTGTTCACGTGAATATTTCGTTTCTATTAAAAAAAATCCATTTTCGATTAAAATATCTTGTAATCTTAATGTACGTAGCGCCAACATCTACGAGGTACCGTGCATGGCATGTAGTACTCATCCTAGCCTTAATCAGATATGTTCTCTCTTGTCGTACGCAGACCAAGCACACAGGGTCACGACACACGGTCAGACCAGAAACTAGGAGAGTACTAAGGACACGAACATGCTATCATGAAATTTAAAAAAACTATTAGTTAGTAATAGAAAACGAGAAGATAGAGTAGTAAGTGTCATGTGTGTATGTATTAGTTACAACATGCCAAGAAATGTATGCAGATAGCTGATACTTATAAATATAGTAATGCATTAAATATACATGGGAGAGCGTATTTTACCTGGTCCGAGTCAAGCTTTCCTAGAGATACTCCATTTAGTACTTAGCTATACTAGTAAGGTATTATGGTCCCTTAGTGTTTGCAGAAAAAACGACATCTTGAATCCTGCATTCTGTAGTATTTATAAACAACCAAATAACCGAACCTTTGGTTATTAGATATAATTGCCTCTAAGGTGAACGTTTAGACAGTATTCTCGGTGTTATAGAAAATACTGTAAACATGAGGGCAACGTTTGATCGTCGGCTTCCAGACGATAGGAAACTCACGGGAAAAGGTTGAGCCCTTTGAGGGTGAAAGAAGAGAAAACAAAAAAGGAGAATTAAAAATAAAACGATTTCGAAAACGAGATAAAAGGTTGGTGAAGAATGAAGGAAAGAAGTCAGAATAAGATAGGATACCAGAAGACAAAGGTTGAAAATGTTTTGGGACGATAAAAAAGACGTGATGGTTCAGATATAAATAATTTCGGCATAGAGTCAAGAGAGTGAATCAATGGAAAGAAGATATTAAGTAGGACAGTGGGAGTTAATCACGCAAAGGAAGTAAAACCTGGAGTGATGAGAGTAGGAGAAGAGCAAGGAAAAGAAGCCACTTAGTGATCCCAGAAAAAGAACGTGAAATAATCGCATATATTATCACAGAAAGGTCTTTTCTGCCATTCCGTACATGCTCCGTTTAAACTGCATTTAGAGTGTTTAATAAAGTATCTCTTAAACGCTGAATCATTGGCTTTTGATGTAAAATATATACTCAATCTCAAATTTTTCTATTTATCCATTAATTTAACTTAAAAGTTTCGATTTTACCATCTCGATTACTTGATCGAGGTATATCGACACATTTTTTTAATTCTAAACTTCAAAATACGGTTTAAATACCCGTTAAATCCATGACTAAACCAAAGAAACATAACATAAGCAGGAAAAAATATATAAAATAAAATGTAAGAAGTATGAGACATCTCGGCTATTTGTTTTTGTTTACTCTATAGGTTACAAGTAAAGGAGTAGCTTTCATATTTGCTGTTTAAAACAAATGAAAAATGCTTAACGTTATCAAATAGAGATATTGTTTGTAAAGAAATTAAAAGAAAACGTGTTTGACGATAATAACAATGATACTTCTAATATGGCCATCAAAGAAGTTTTGAAAATTGAGTTATATTATTCAGTAACAGACGCAATAATTGTTCCTAATGGTAACAAATTCTCTGGCCGGTATTGAATTCGTATGTTTTATATATTTTTGCTAGAGAGCAAGCAAAAAGAAAGTACTTTATAATATACCTTCTTCCGAATTACACAGTTTCCTTTACATAATTATTACCTGATATCGAGAAAGTGCGAAATTTCGCCCACGTTACCTAGCAACAAATAATAAGTCAAATAAGTAAAAGGAGTTAGGGCAAAATACGAAGGCATAGGGTTGACGAAATGAAAAAGTGATACGTTTTAATTGCAGCTATTCTCGATATTGCACATTCAAAAAAAGACTATAAACATGAGAGAAACGTTTTTATAGTAATTCCTGGGTCACTTTTTGGGTGTACTTTGTAGTTACCACGAATTCGCTGAATAACGTAATGTGCAGTTGTGGATGGGATCTGAAACTTGTACTGATTGTGCTTGAGAAATTTTTCATTTATTTTATGCTTACCACAAAGCTAATGGTAGCTTATTTTTACAATGGACTCCGGGTAATCATAGGCATTCGTAGACAACCTCAACAATATAAGTGTACAAAACGATACAACTTCTTCCACGCTATACTTACCTCAGCAAATAGATATCGTTTAAAATTGATCCATTGTGGCGTCAAAACGTTATTATATAAATAATAATTCTAATCACTAAGGAAGAACATTTTAAAATGTAGACACATTTTACGGAAAATTTTTTGAAAAAACTACTAATGTTTAGTATTACTGCTGCGTAATGCAATGTAATCGAAAGTTAATGGCAATTAAATCGGAGAGAGAATTGCGAAGTGATTGCGAGAAAAACACAGATTGGGTAAGGCTACCCTTGTCTTATTGGGAATAGCATAATTCACTGATAAATACTTAATTGATCATTAAAAATTTTGGTTTCATTCGCATTTGAGGTGGCCAAAGTCTTTCTAGCCAAAAGAGTTATAACAGATCAGAGTTAACCACAGCCAAAAAAGCTTTCAAATAACGGCAGACAGCATGAAAGCCTATAGGAATTCAACTTAGGACACCTGATCATGTGTCTCGTTTGTTCGAGTTTAGTCTCAGATAAACTGTTTTGGTTGCGGTTCGTATTTGAAATTGATTCATTCTAGAAAAAATAGTAACAAATATGTCAAAGTAAATAACTGAAAAAGGGTGTATATAATTAAAAATTTACATAGCACAGGAACATAAAGAAAGTCGAATGAGGGTATACGAATATATCCTTCTGTTTCAATGCCATTGATTACTGATGAGGGAAACAAGCCTATTTCTTCCACTTGCGTTTCAGGTGGATACGCATATCTTTAGAGCTACAAATAAATAGGTTCCAATCAAAAATATTAAGAGATACATACATAGTTATTGCTCATATATTGATAAAGATACGTGATTTGGATAACTAAAACGATATACCTGAGGGAAGATACTATAAAGCCAGGAATAGTATTCTCCAATAGTACCTATGCATAATACAAAACAAATAAAAATTTGGTGAAAATTTTCGAATGAATACTACTGAACATAAAAAAACGAGAGAGTACTCAGTAATAAAATGATTACAAATTCGGATGCGATGAAATATGAAAAAAATTGTAATTTTTGAAAACACGAATTTCGTAATATCGAATGAAAGCAACCATTCATGAACTTAAAAAAAAAATTACCACTTGTTTCGATGATCCCTTCAAACAGGTGGTAGTAAATTGAAAAATTTAGACCCAATGCAGTATGCCGTACGAATTAAGGGCGAAATAAAAAAATATACCCATTTGTGTTGCATTGGAAACCCACTGAAGATATGACGAGCCCCGTTTACACGTGTGGAGGCGAAGGGATTGCGTGTTTACCAAATTTGTCGGCTTTTATCTCTTACAAACGCCGCACCACACCCTATCAGTGGTTCGTTGGGGCTCTTAACTCCCTCCACGGATCTCAAACATAAAAATTGCCCAACATATGCATTCAAGCGGTCTCACTCGCTGTGTCCGTAAAAAATGTCTCTCAACACGCTCTATTCGAGAGAAAAGGCATAAGCAGTGGATTTAATCTCGGCCTGAAAAGCATTGCCTTTGAGATCGGAACTGAATGGAAGGTCAGCAGCTTGACACAAGAACAACGACCGTCCCCGCGGGTGGTGGTCATTAATAGGAACGAGCCCCGCTACGCTGTTTTTTTTTACCAGAAGCATGGTTCTCTCGTGCAAACCTGCGCAGTCCTCAGTGGGCTATCATGTATTTCAAAGCGATCAGATTCTGAGTGCTTCGTGTGAATCGTTCAATGAGTCTACATCTGCATCAACACTATACCCTCTAGAGCCACCTCTAGGGTGTTTGTCAGGGGGTGATCAATCACCAGCATGCAGTAGGATTCCCACATGCACACCAAATGGTACAAAAAGCGTTATGTATACTAAAAAAATATGCTGCCGTAATCATGCAAAAGGAAAAACTTGCCAACTACTCATTTAAGTTTTCTACCAAAGTATGCTAGAACTCACAAAACATGCTTCTAAAAATTAATAAGAAAAATCATAAACATGCATTAAGGTATACATAATCTAGTAAACTATAATACAAGTAGATTCAATAAAATAACTTTGTTTTATTCCACACTTTATTTTAAATAGCATTAAAAGCTGAAACCCGGGTCGTGCTATTTAAAATAAAGTATGGGATAAAACAAAGTTATTTAATTTAATCTATAATGAAGCAATTCCACAAAGTAACGCCTGAGACCGTGTCTTATATAATACAGGTCATCTAATCTATTTGTGAGTGCTAACGCTGCCGTTATAGTCTCTTAGTGATCGTGGAAAAAGGACATTCTGAATCTGTCTGTTCTACAGTCTATCTTTCTTATTTTATTTATATCATTGGATGTACCGTAGCATGTTTGCGTTCGTAAGATATGGCTAACTTCGTCAGAAAATACACTGCTCTTGAATTTATCTAATAGGTTTAGTATGTATTTTTAATCTACGATCTGACAGAGATGCCCATCCGAGTTTATCTAAGAGGTCAGTTACACTAACAAGACTATCGTAACGATTTTTCAGCTACCTAGCAGCTCTTCTTTGCACGGGTTCTAACTCTGTTTTTAAAAATATTTCATGAGGATCCCAAACACTGGCGGCGTATTCTAAATAATAATAATAATAATAGTACGTCTTTATTGGGCGAGATTGGGACTAGAAAGTCCCATCTTCCATCTATCGTGGGAGAAGTAGCTAATTTATCTCACATTGACGGATTTTACAGTCTCTAATTAGGTATCATGAATGTTCCCCGCAAATGCGAAATTTTTAGGAACAAGTGTTCATCATTCATTGGTTAGTTGCAAACCGGTTTATTAGGGAGTGTGTGAAATGGGGTTAATTGGGTCAATGTTCATTTGTTAGTTGCATGATATTAGAAGTAATGTATTATTTTTTTACCATAGGTGTATTTTCGTATTTGAAAGCTGTGCCTTAAAATATTTCTATGGTGTAGAATTTTTTTATATAAAATACTGGAAACCGCTGACGAAGCTCTTCATATTTGACAATAGAATATTACCCTTTGAAAGGATAGTATCGTAAAATACAGATGCTATATCAGTAAACAGATGAGTGGATCCCTCATCCACTACCTTATGTTACAAAAAAAAACAAATAGTTCTCGTTCTTTGATGGACTCAAATGGATTCAGATTCTCAACGGGAACATAATGTATGTACGGCGTATCACTCATATATTCTGCGAGCCTGAGAAATGAGCATTTGTGATTTGGCATCAAAAGTCATTTTTAGACGCATTTGAAAGATCAAAGCAAGTAATACTGACAGCAGTGATTGTAGTGACTCTACTAACCGTTGATACTGAAAATAAATCCATGAGATACTGTTCAAAATCTTAAAGCTTCTAACTTTTCAAAAACATTGCCAAAAAGTGTGCCATGAGAGGCGTTTTGGGCGACTACAAACTTCATAAATTCCGTCAACGCCGACCTTACGTCGCACGAATGATAGAAAACTGGGACAGCATCTCACATTGTTCTTTATCAAGTTAGCACTATTATTTCATAACAACGCATTGCACAGCAAGCCATTTCATGCACTAACTCTTTTCAGTGAATAACACCCAGTGTTCTACGGCATCAGACGAGAATTAAAACGAGTTAAGAGGAAAGTACTGCTAATATGCTAGCGAGTGCACGGTAGTCATTCATGGATACAAAAGGCACGAACACTTTGATCCATAAGCGACATTCACAAAGGACAACAAACTAAACCTACTGAAATCTGACAATCTGCATGCAATAGCTCACATTAGATGATGAACATATCACATAAAATAGCACGTTGTGCCGTTGCTTCAGTGTCTTGGAGTGGTCTTGAAATAATTTTAATGCAAGTTTTTGCCAATTTTTCGTTATAACAGGTTATAAACCTTTAGCACCGCTTGATTTCCATGAATTTGTATTTCTTATGTTTCAATTAACAAATGCAATTTATTGCAAAAAAATCCAGGATAATTACGTATAAATATACCCAAAAGTTGGCAAAAATTTACATTAAAACTTTTTCAAGACCCATACTCCAAGACACTGAATCAACATTGATCATAGAGGGCAAGAGAAAGAAAAAAACCTCTCTCTATGCAGATATTAACATAAAATTACGAAATTCTGAAGTGAGCAATGAATATACTGAAATTACTTAGGGAATTCTAAATTGGATCACCATTAATGGAAAAGTAATGACCATAATGTGTAGGTGACCTTACGTGATACTAAGAGAAGACTGAGAGGAAAGGATTTTTTGGACTAATTAATATTATTGATGAGGAGGGTTACTATATGAAGGATTTCGTGAAGACAGTTCTAATTCCGCTGCCGAAAATAAATAAAAAAAACTGTTGAATGTGGATAAAACTAATAGCCGAATATTGAATGCGACAAAAGTAGTGTTAAAAATTATTAAAAGGCGAATAGAAAAGAGGAATGTATGTCCGAGTTACAAGGCAAGAACTATTAGCAGCGCAAGAGTGTTTAGTAATCATTTTTGGATCAAAATAGTAATATAATAATGTTGAAAATAAATACATTACTGTGGAAATACAGTTATAAAATCATAGGGAAACATAATAACAATAAGAAAGCATAAATACTTGCAATTTTTCACAATTATAATCGTAGAAAATTGCAAGTAGTTGTCTCAATACCATCAAACTTCTAACCCCTTGCCATTTTCCTTGATTACAATTGATTTCCTTGATTACCCCTTCCATATACCTTGCCATTTTCCTCGATTACAATTAAGAATAAGGTAATAATTAGAGTGTAGCCATATGACTACGGTGGACGGATATTATGATCGTGAAAAATTGCAAGTTAATGCAAATATATTCGTGAAAAATTGAAAGAATTTATTTCAGTACCTTCAAACTATGACTACGACTACTTTGAAGTCTTCCGAAAAAAAAACGATTTAAAATAGCATTCATCATTGAAAATATAGAGTTCATGCCTTTTTGTTGGCATATGATGAAAGCTATTAGAGCCGAAAATGAGATTTATCCTTTAACAAAAAATTAATAAAAATATGGGGAAAATTGACCCATTCCTGTGATGCTCGAAATTCCCTTCTTTCCCAATTTAAAATATGCCGGAATTCCCAGGGTCACGTTTGAAAGAAACACTGAACTTGACAACAACGACTGCTGGAGAATTGAAGTTTACTCGATGGCCTGATCGTCATTTTTTGTCATTCTCAAGAGTGTCTTCCTTCTTTCACGAGGCTCTCTCTTCGAGACAAGAGCTGAAAACACATTCCAACGGTCGCCTCGTCCGCCAATATTTTATTCAAACCAAGGAAGAAAGGAACGGAGAGGGAGCCATTCACGCCAGGAAGAACATTTCCCGTTCAACTTCGACTTACAAAGAAGCGCGTCACTTTCAAGGGAGACGTAGAAAAAAAAAGGAAAAAATTCCCTTTCTCGTCGTACCCTTCGACCTCACGGGAGTCGCAGCAGTGTCGCTATTCCTCCCAGTATTGGCAAAGCACACTGAAAATACTTTCCGTGCGAATTTATCAGTATTGATTTCGAGCAAAATTGATTCGTATCAATTCAGTGTGCTTTAGGAGAAAGCCGCAATACTTCAGGTAGTGATAGGGGAGACAATTTTGTCCATAAATATTAGGGTTGTGCGAAAAAGCTTCGGTTGCAAATTTCGTGTCGCTATAGCGCGGAAAAGTTGTGACACGTTAGTGAAAGAAAAAAAATTATTGAAATCGGACGTCATCTTCCGATCCCGGAAAGCACCTAAACAATTGACGAAAATGAAAAGAATTGTTTTTTTTTCGCAGTAAAAAAAGAAAATTAAATGTATGTTTTTTTAAAACGCTATAGCAAAAAATTATTACAAATAGTATAGATTATTACTAATATGTACATGTAAATGATTTTAAACAGTTATTTTCGATCGCGCAAGGTCGTTAAAAATGTATAAATTTTGCAATTATGCCGATTTTTAATGATCATGCGCGATCAGATCTGTTTTAGACCATGCATATGTCTAGCAATATATCAATAAAAATCTATAATATTTATAATAATTTTTCCATAGCGCGTAACAAATTAAATTTTCTTTTTCCACTACGAAAAAAAAACAATTATTTTCCGTTTTTGTAATTTTTTATGTTTTTTGCGGGATCGGAAGATAATGTCCGATTTCAATTTTTTTTTCTTGTACTAACACATCGCAACTTTTTCGCGTTATAGCGACACGAAATGTGTAACTTGATGAGTTTTTTCGCACCACCCTAATAAACTTGGGGTCGCAACTCTTCGTTACTGAGCTATGACAACGCAAACATTATTTGGATGCACCTTGTAGCTACCACGAAAACGGTTTTCCTTGTGTAACATACCACCGTTAATTCATAACAGCGTTCATTCAATAATCGGTGCAACTTAGTAATATGGTCATATAAATAATTATTCCAAGGAAGGCATTGAAATTCCTAGAAAGAAACGCGCCACTTTCAAGGCGAACTTAAAAAAAAGAGGAAAACATTTCCCTTTCTCGTCCTACCCTTCGACCTCACGGGAAACTCAATAGAATCGCTACTCCCTCCTATATTGGCAATGCATACTGAAAATGCCTTTGAAAAACCCATTCCGTGAGAATCTAAAAAAAACTTATCTTTTGTAATATACGGAAAAGATGCAGTAAAGTCAGTACATCTATTGGTTGAAGAACTTGGTTTATATAGTTCGTGGATCTCTCCATTTTCCGGGTTTTCGCCGCGTTTCGTTGTCAGAATGAATTGAATATCGTTGTTGAATGTGTCCTGGTGGAATCCTGGCAAAACTGTCGTCACTTCTGATAATGAAACGCGGCGAAAACCCAGAAAATTGAGAGATCCACTAATTCTGAACGCCACGGAAGACTCCGACACAACATTGATTTATATAGTTTCAAAGTAAAATTCGTATCAAAGTAAAACTTGTGGAAAAAGTGCTATCCTGTATTCTTCAACCAATACACTACGTCTCTACTACTCGCTAATCTCGCCATCCTCAGTCAATTTTATTAGTATACCTATCTGTAACGGCTATCATATAACAATTAATTCTCCTGAACCTACTCGCTTTCGCGGTATTTGCATCAGAGTTCCTTCACTATCACTCAATGATTCAACCCGAATGTTGATTTGGACAGGTTAGGGTTGAGCTCACTCTGGACTAAGACACAGGCGAGTGCATTTCACAAAATTAGGCTGGGGGTGGCAGTTCCTTTCCCTGGGCCACCTCGAATTCAACGATTTTGTTAGTTTGGGCATGTCCGAGGGCTTCACGCAGGAGATTCGAACCCGAACCCCTTGATCAGCAGCTCACCACTTTACCCACTAAAATATCATGCTCCTCTTCAGAGTTGCAAAGTCGAATAAAATATTTGAGTGTCTACAGGTACGCTTTCATGGACGCGTTTCAGGCGAAGAGACGCGGAAACAATCTTCAGCCAATCAGAAGACCGTAATCCTTCGCCTGAGTTCGCGTGGAGACGCGTCGCCCGAGTTGACAATTTGTCAACAATGTACAACCCTCTTCAACTCCCTCAGGAGGGATGAAGAGTAGGCACCAAGTCAATAGAAGCCATTGTAACGAGAGACTACGCGGGTCTTCCGTAAAGGATACACAGACGAGAGAGAACAAACTCTGAACAATTTTTTTCGACTGAGAAATGTCGTGGATGAGATTCGTGGAATTCTTGTGGTATTCCTACGTAAAATCTGTCTAGACTAATAATTTGCTTCACGAAGACGATAACTCTGACTTTCCATCACTGGATTACATTCATTAGTCATCCCTTTTTTGTTTAAATTTAGATAAATCCCGGAAATATATCTTTAGAAGTTGACTTACAGTAACCTCGTTCAATGAAGTACAGATCACATTCACATTTCATCACCATTTGCATCAGATGACATTACCTGAAATGAGAAAGACAAGAAATAAATTAGTCAACCATAGATTTCATCGTTCGCGTCTTAATAAATCTAGAATAAAAATTATAAATATATGATATCTGTACTGACTCATAACGAATATAATTATTCGGACGTAATATTTACATGAAGAATTACAAATAAAGAGATCTTGAACTGTTATTGCCATAACTACTAAAGATAATAAATTACCTGTAATTTCAGGTCCTTTTCAAAAACACGAATAATGACAAATAATTTTCAATTTGTCGCCTGTGTACAAATTAAACTAAAAACAAATATATATCCATCTGTGTAATATTTCTAAACCTGCCGCGTGAACGGCGGTGAAATATATGAGAATTGCCATGAGAAAAAATTCCCCTGGACCGGGAATCGATGTATTGTATATATATCCATCATTTATTAAAACCTTGATTCATTATAAACTCAACTTTCATAAATGAAATTATAGCGAATGAGTTTTTAAAGTGGTCAGTATGAGCTATGACTTTTTCTACAAGTGCTCATAGTAACTTTCAATTCGAGAAATATGGTTTTTTAGTTACATTCCTTTTTCCCACACTCACTTATAGGAAGAAGCAAAAAAATTTTATCCTCGAAAAATGCATAAAGGTAGGAACGTAAAATTATAAATTATCAATGATTAACTCTCATTTTACTGCGGGTCTGGTTTCCGCTTCATGCGAAAAAAGAAAACAGGAGAGCCGAAATATTTTCCCCGATTATCACCAATTTTCACATGACACACACACACACACACACACACACACATTATTTTTGGATTTTGTTATGCATGCATAAGTTTTTCTCCCAAATATAGATAACATCACGGATTCAAGCTTTAAATATATTTTTAGGCTTTCAAAATCAAGTCAATTCTCTATAGCACTTCCTTAATTATCTTTCGATGAATTTTGATCAAGAAATCTCTGCAGGATCTTACTTTGATCCTGGAAGGTTAACTGTTGAATGCAAGATTAAATTAGAGCTTCAAAATTCATGAAAGGCAAGCAAAACGTGAGACGCAATTACCACCAAAAACTATCTACAGCCTGTGTGAACCATATACTCTCTGAAGGAAGAGCCTACCCTCTGACTGCAAGCCTAGCAATACATCTGAATAACAATTGGAGTGTCTTTTTTAAGGTTAAGCAGAGGTCGTTTTATCATTCCCTACGAAAAATCGCAACTAATGCCAGCCAATAAATGCATGAAAGTAAGGCAATTAAGAATCACAGAGTAATTATCTCCCAAATCAGATTCAGTTGTACTTACCTTCCTACTGATTCGCAGGTTTTTCACGCCCCCCTTCTTGTGTGGGCGTTTTCCTGCAGTGAGTTTTTTCGCTGAAGGATATTGCACCCTTACCCTTATGCTTTTTCCCGCAAACAGAAATTTTTTTACACAAAAATTTCACACATACTTGTTTATCTTTTTTGACACTTCACAAATAGTGTATATTGTATATCTTCTGTATTGTAAAGGTTTAAATACCATTTTTTAATATGCTTGCATTGACGCTATCGAGGGGTTAGATGGAAGAGGGGACTTTTTAGTCTCAACCTCACCCGAATAAAGGCATAATATTATTATTCTCCATTTGAGATAGGATCTAAGGGATATGATTGAAATTCCCTGTAAAACTAGCCATGATCGCGTGAAAAACGTCCTACAGATATTAGGATGTTTACAGCATTCAGAGTATATGACTGTTGTCAGGAATTGTAACTATGAGTTATCATCAGTATGATATGTACTTAAAGACATTTAATACACACCTCTCTTATTGTGAAGGAATGAGTCTGGAAGAATGAGATTGATGAAAATCCATTGGCATAACTAATATATAAACCTTATCCGCACCAACGCTTTGTTCTACGAGAAATAAAGTAGTTTATTTTTAAATTTTCCATGTATTTTGTACAATTTTTCAAAAAAAGCGTGGTTTTTAATTTTTTTATTTCATTTTAAATTTTAAATTTTTAGCGAATAAT
Source organism: Ischnura elegans (assembly GCF_921293095.1). NCBI lineage: Eukaryota > Metazoa > Arthropoda > Insecta > Odonata > Coenagrionidae > Ischnura > Ischnura elegans. The sequence goes on from NC_060252.1 coordinate 66,321,039, forward strand.
AATGTAATCGATTAAACCAGAGCCGTTAAAGAAGTCCACGACAAAAAAAAACGCTATCTATTGAGGAAATTAAATAGTGTTTTCTACGTGAAAATTTAGTCGATTATTTTTAATGTCTCATTATTGAATATTGTGTTGTCATCAAAAGCAATATAGCATGCAAAATTTCAAGCCGATCTGACAGTGGGATAGTGGATTAAAAAATCAATTTCAAGATACCATCGATGAAACAGACAAAAAAAAAACAAAGCAAGTTAAAAAAGCGTGTAATAAATAGGAAAGTAGGATAAATTATTCTTCATATGGAATTTATATTGATTCAGATATAAAATGAGAAATCACCCCTTGAAATTCCCTTCGAAATCTTATCAAAATATTGCAGCCTAAACTTTGGGTTCAAGGCAGAGCCGACGGGTCCACTGTGGTAATGAGATTTTGGAGATTAACGGCTGAGCAAATAGGAGACGAAGAGACCGGCTTCTCGGAGACCACAATGCAACGGGGAAGGGGAAGGTTTTGTCCCACTATCTCGGGTCCTTTAATTTCATTTGCCTCGCACTCTCAAGTATCTACAGATAAACAGGTTTTTAGATAAGTTCCCCAGAGCTTCCACAAGCCTAACGCACTTTAGTAAATAAACACGCTAAGTTTGGAGTTCTTCTCAGACTCTCATGACAGGAGGGATGTATAAGGGTAGAGAGACACACCACAACAACCTCCACTTGGTTAGGTCACATACTACTTTTATCTCAGGCCAGATACTGCTCCCTATATTTGGGAGAAATAATTTTGCCTGCATAACAAAATTAAGTCACAAAAAGTAACGTTATGTGAAAAGTGGTGATAATCGAGGAAAATATTTAGGCTTTCCTTTTTTTTTTGGCATGAAGCGGAAACCAGACCCGCAGTAAAATCAGAGTTCATCATTGATAATTTATAATTTTACGTTCTTACATTTAAGCATATTTTCTAGGATTAGTATAAGTGAGTGTGGGAAAAAGGAATGTAACAAAAAAACCAAATTTCTCGAATTGAAAGTTAGTAATGGCACCTGTAGAAAAACTCATAACTATTATTAACCAGTATGAAAACTCATTCGTAATAATTTCATTTATGAAAGTTGAGTTTATAATGAATCAAGGTTTTAATAAATTATTGATATATATATTCGACTCTTGGTTCTGGTAATTAGAGGAGCTGCCATATACTACTTTACCCGTAACTAGGAAAAGTTTCCTCGACTTTACTACATCAAACGTGCCGCAATTTAAGCCGTGACTGAGGATAGGCGTGTGGTGGGGGATACCGTGAAACCAGCCGTCAACATGAACGTAAGTATTTGTAAGACTGTAGGGTTAAATAAAAATTCGAGACTTGAGACTTAATTAATGAATGATAATAAAATAAAAACAATAGTACAGAATTTAAAACAAATTGTTTTATTTATTTATAGCCTGATCTCTTGATAAAATACTGATTCTTTATGCGAATGCTACACGGAATAAATCGGAATTAAGAAATAAATCCCCATATAATGCCATATGCATATCAAGGTGGCTTTGGGGGATAATATATTGATGTATTCAGTATGGAAAATTATTTTTCCTTACAAAATCAAACAAAAACTAATTCTAAAACTTATCCGTTTGACAATGAATCACTATTTATTTTTTCGTTTCTATCGGGGACGATAAATTTGAGCGGCTCCATAATGGTATCCCCGCGACCAGTGCGAAGTACCTTCCGTTTTCTGCTGTTCTTCCGCAGATCCTTACACTGCGCTTGACTAATTTTGCTTCTTCAAAGCTCTTCCACAAATAATAATTGTACATTCCCCCAACGATAGGTTTGAAGTTATCGTACCTAGTTACCATGTAGCTTGTGAATGTTTCGGTCTATGTTAGTTTATCTTCATGTTTGCTTCAATCTGACGACTTAATTTTGACTGTTTATTTTCTAGAAATGCGGTGAGCGATGAATTTTTCAAGCATTGTCGGCAGCATGTTATCCAAGTAGGCAGAAGCAAAGACTAATATTAAGAAAGAATTTTAAATTCTGCAAACAAATTTACTCATATTTATAAATTTCCTTCATTCATAATCGGATGACAAATCATGATATAAGAATTTCATTTGTGATTCTCATTCCTTAAAAATCTTTGCCAAGGGTTTTTAATACCCCATTAAAAGACGATTGAATGATATTTTATGAGTTTTACAGCTACAAAATAGTCGTAAAAGTTTTTATGGGGCAATAGCTGGGTGATTTTTAGGGCATCAGGGATCATTTTCTCAAACTTCCGAGTTTTCTCCGCCAAAACTTTAGATTTATTATACCCCAAACTTTTACCTTGATGGCAACAAGGTTGGACACCGTACACCCTATTAAAGGTAGGAAAAAGTCATTAGAGGCAACAGTTACGGAACTATCTATCCGAGAAGAGGAATTTTCTCGAATGGGTCAACGACACAATTCAATCCACAGGTAGATGAGCGAGCGAGTATTTTTTCATTTGCAATAGCGAAATATGTCGATTCATATTTCAAAATTACACTCTTTGTCAAGGTGACATTTTACAAAAAAGAAATTAATTTTCTGCTAATTTTCTTGGTCAATTCAGTTATGAATTACATTGTGTTAAAAACGAAAGTCAATAAATAGAAAATTCGATGCATTCTACAGTCTTTCTTTGATGAAGGCGAAAATGCAAGCCGTGCGGCTGAAATTCAGAATAGTTTATATGCTTCCCATATTGTAACATCTAATTACGTGCAATTTTGGTTTCGTCGGTTCCGTTCAGGAATTTTTGATGTTAAAGATGCATTTCACGCAGGCAGGACCGTCGTTGAAAATGTCAATAAAATCACAGAAATAATCGCAGTTGACCGTCATTTAGTCGCCATACCATTGCTCAGGAGCTGATGATTTGCAGTAAAACAGTTTTAAGCCATTCGCACAAAGCTGGATTCAAAAAGAAGCTCAATGTTTGCGTGCCACACCAATTTACACCTAAAAACATGATGGGTCGAATTTACATACGCGAAGCCTTGGCCCGGAACGGAATGAAATCGAACGATTTATTGAACGGATTGATACTGGGGATTAGGCTGAATCATATAAGACAATATTTGCGAAAAAGACCATGGTCACAGTGCGATGAAAGAGCTCAAACGTTGACCAAACCAGTATTAACGGCAAGGAAAGTTCTGCTGTGCATTTGGGGGACTGGAAAGGAATCATTTATCATGAGTTGCTTCCATATGGCCAAACATTAAATTCAGATCTCTAATATAAAATAACTGGACCGTTTGAAGATAGCGATTGACCTGAAACGGCCAGAATTTCCTAACAGAAGAGGTATTGAGTTCCACCACGACAACGCCAGGCCACACGCGTGTGTAATGGCAGGCCAGAAACTCCGGGAACTTGGCTGAGAAGTTTTAATTCATCCACCGTATATTCTAGACCCAGCACCAATGATCACAATCTTTCTCTCGCATTGCAAAACTTCATGAGCAATAAAAAATTGTCATCAAGAGAAGATTGTGAAAATCGATTACTAGTATTTCATCAATGAAAACTTAGATTTATATTTTTCTTCTCCGTCCTAGCTGCCTTTCAAATGACAACAAAATCGAAATTTAAAATAAGCAATGAAATTATTTTTCCAAGATAAATTTTTTGCAATACTCCTATTTTTGTGTTGCTAGCATAAGGCTGAAAAAGTTCTGGAGGGAATCTATTGCAATCATTAATCGTCCTTTCAGATATGAGAATTTTTTTGCGTTGGTCCTCTGTGGCCAGCATTTCATCTTGTATCGATGATATTTCCTACATATTCTATCCTAGCTGGGGTTTTCAATCTAATCCCGTGGTTTCCCCATGCTTTTTTCCCCCACAAGTGTGCGGAAGAGTGCGTTAAGCCTATTTATTTTTCTCCTCTGCCCAAGTGAGTCCCATCCTAGAACTTGCAGCATATTATTGACACTCTCAGTCTTTTTATGCCTCCCAATTATATACCTTTTTTGGCTTTCTTCGTTCCTTCCCACTGGGTTTTGTTTATTCCTTTTCATTCGGGCCCCACAGATATATAACGGTGTTCACTCAATATTTATAGCAAACAATTGAATTGATTAATCAGAATCCTTTCGGAAACCTAATTTGGTCTCGTAAAGCAAGGAGGAAAAAAATACGTGTCCAATAAATTGAATAAAAAATTCAGGGGGATTCATGGGATAACCTCCCAACAGTTGAGGGAATGCGAGCAAAATTATCAGTTTATCAGAGAGGAGCTAGGGAGGCTAAAGCCCTCCTACAGAAGTTTATAGCTCCTTCAAATTTTTAACGACAGAAGTTAACAAAATTAACTTCTGAATCCGCCAATGCTTAAGACGTAACTTGATGAATTAGGGACAGAAGACTTTTGTACGCGATGCATCGCATCCGTTATACTGCAGGGTGTACCGTGAATTACTGCGAATCCAGAGAAAACCGTAGAAATTTCCTTCCTCATTGGAAATTTGTTCCTTCATGTAGAAACACTAAATCATGCTTTCGCTAGTAGTAGGTCCTGGTCACTCCCATAGTGGCGAGGGTATTCCCTATCCCTCCCTTCCAAACCTATCCCTTCTTTGGAGGTGTCGGACTCTCATCGCGGCGATCCTTCCATCCTTTTTCCTTCCCCTCTTTAGATGGCGCGTGCGTATAAGTCTCTGACTTGGTTCCCGGCCCTCGAGAGTGTACCCCTTGCGGGCCCACCCTGGGTTTACGGTTCCACTGCCAATTACTGAGACTCCAAAATAGCTGACAACAGTGTCACCTTTTCATTTAGCATCTTTGAGCCAGTAGAAGCAGAAGTTTTGAAAGAAAAATGTATGTAGGTAACACAAAGAACAGTTAAAAAGATTTCAGGCGCGCGTTTATCCATTTGATGCACGAAACAAAACCAAAGGTATTTAAAAGAAAAATACCAAAAAGCTGAGTGATTATATTTTAGTCTCACTTTTGGGTCAACCTGGAGTAAGCATAAAAATTAAGTTCATCTACTGATTGGCTTGAATGAAAATTTCCTTAGACAGCAAAATCGGTTTGCCAATTGATGTAGTAATAATAAATATCTCCGTAGATATTTTTTCGTTTAAATTTATGAGTGCCTTCGCGTATTCCAAGTCCTCCGTATTCCCAGATTTCCTCCAAGTAGACGAATACCAAGTCAATAAAAAAATCTATTTCGGAGATATCACTAATTTCCAACCTTAGTTCCGGATTTTCGTCTTCGTAAAATTTCAGTGTAGTAAATGGAGAAATTTTAGAAAATCAACGCTTACGTGAAAAATACTTCTGCAAATGCAACGCCCTTACAGCTAATTACTAAAAATGATCAACGCCATAGGAATACTTCTACCTCTAAGACGTCAAGAATATAATTAATATTTTCGATCGGTGTGCTCCAGAAGCTTCCTATTCAACAATCACAAGTAGAACGTTAAGCTGATGGATATTTTCTTCTGTTTTATACCAAGGCTTTTCTTTCTTTAATAATAGATTTAATCATCTGTGTTGTTTTTTCTCACACCAAAAACCAATCAAAGGAATTTAAAAAAGTGATCATTTACCTCAGCATGAGCGTGAAAATGATGAAATCTGGAGAGCGTGTACAATAAACAGAATGGAGAAAAAATGTGTCAAGAAATGTTAACCCAGGATGGGTGATTCCAGTGGAAACCAATATTATAAACGACGAATATTAATTACAAGAAAACTAAGGTTATGCGGTTTTGTAAAGCGTCACGAGCGAGGAATTTGAGACTTAAGATAAAGGTGGGTGGTGAAAAACTTGAGCAGGTTGAGCAGTTCATTTTTTTACATGAAACTTTCTCTAACTTATTAGGAAAACGATAGGCTTAGATACTCTTGCAAAAATACGATCACAAGTGACACGTGAGACAGACATCGGTTTGTGCGGAAATTTCACACTGACTGCATTTACGACTGAAATATTTAATCGTCACTTCACGATATATTTTCAAGATTGTCGGGGCCAGTGTGAGGTGTAATTTTAAGCACGGTGCGGGCAAGTTCGACCCTCGTGACAAAGAGATTACGAGGAAACTGTTGTAGTGTCAAGTAAGGCCGTCAAGTTCGTGTTGACCCGTGGGGACAGATAACGTCACGAAGATGAAACAAACTTAATGAGACTAGATCCTCTAAAAGCAAGCGAAATATCAACAAGCTTATTGCTATCTACCCAGTTATTTTAGGTTGGAATGGATAAAAAGAAATACTATTACAAAGAGGCTCAAATGCTCACGACTGGATAACATTGAGAAAAGAATAAAAAATAGCATTCAAAGTGCTCCTTAAAAAAAGCAGATACCTGTGATAGGAAAAAATAATTAATTTTTCTGGCCCACTTTTAACTTCCTAACCTCTTTATCAAATGAAATTCAAACATAATTATTGTTATTTACATTCCGTAAATAAATCCGTAGCAAAGGTAATAGTATTTTCAATAGACCCAAAACGCTGAAAGCCAAATCTCTTTGACCAATATATATAATCCAAAGGAAATATTTCCACCTTTATGCAAGATTGATTAAATGCATTCGGCCGATATGATGAATAATATAGCAATCAAAATTTCAATAAAGTACTCTGTTCATGTGCACATAGCGAAGTTGTGAAAATGAAGCTACTATTACGGGTATTCTAAATACCTTAACTAAACTGATTCATATCAGCAAAAGTAAGTAAATTTATTTGGGAATTACAAATATCAAATTAATCAATTATTCAATCAACTATTTTATATAATACCACTGTTATAAGCTCAATAAAGCTTTACTAATCAATAATCAGCAAAAAAATAAGAAAGAATTGTTACTTTGTTACTTCACAAATCTACTCCTGCGTCCAGGTTTATATCCGCTCCATATCATAGGGAACGTGCTAGAAAACTTATTTGGTAGAAAAAATGACCATCATTATTGGCTGGGATACTTTAAGAATTTCTAAACTTTGACCTTAACAAAACCAAACTAAACTAATAACAACTAAGGTTAAATTAGCACGAGAGAAGAGGTCTTATCAAATTTAAGCTGATTAACTGAGATTTAAGAAAACATAAATTAGGTCATAGCCGCGCAAAAATTGCTTTTCACTGTAAGTATAATGGTGTTAAGAAAAAAAATAAATATCCACTCATTTTATAACTCACTTATTATGCCTCTCTGGACTAATTTATTAATTAATTAGCTGTATTAAGTAATTAGCTGTTTTATTGTAAAATTATCGTGTATATTTTTGCATGCAGAGAAATCGATAGCAAGCGACATGTGTAACATAATAATGCAACCTTCATTAACAGCATGCCTTCAGAAAAATTCAGCCTTCATTAACATAACATCATTGAATTGGGCGAGAATTTTACAATGTCTCCATTTGTGAAAAAGGAATTCATGCTCCATGCTTAGTTTCAAAAAAATTGTTGATTCAAACGCATCTCCACTCTCCATTTATTGATCGCAAGCATCCTGCATCCTTTGAGATATTAACTTACCCGGCTCTCACCCTGACAAAAACCACATGCAGAACTTGCGCACTCAAGTAGCCCATTGAGTTTTGCAATAATGCACGTTCTATGGTGATTCTGAGAAAAACAAGGCCCAAGGCTGGACGAGTTGATACGTTACGGGTAGTCGACAGAAGTCCACTAATTGGAGAAGAGCGCATTGCAAGGTTACATTCACAAGCGTCCGTGTACCGTGTCTATGGGGGAAGAAGATTACTATTTCGGAGAACTGGGCTAGATGACTACGCAGCTATCGTTACAGGCTCCTTGACCATGGAAAAATTTTTTCCTCGTTTCTTGATTGCTTGAATAGCTTTTGCGAGTCCAAGCTGGGGAAAAAATAACAAGTTGAACCTCACGGAAGCTGTGATGACGGAGTAAATAGCGCTGGCACAAAATTCTGAGCCAAATAATGCCTTGTAAAAGAGAATGCTCGCTCAGACAGCTCTCTTAATAAGCTATCGAACCTATGCGCTTGAATAATTTCCTTTTCGAGTTGAGGCAAAAAGTTTTCATCTCACGCTCAAGTTTAATTTGGCTAAGGTATAGGTACAGAAAATGTAATTATTGTTATACACTGCATTTTAAAGGATATTCATAAAATTCCCTTTAAAACTTGCATTAATATTTTAGGTGCTCTCTTTTTACCTTAAGCTCAATTTAATGAGAATAGATATAAGTTATATATTTATTCAAATCATATTTATAATAAATTATAGTAATATTTAAATTTACCGTGATATATCATTATCATAATCAGAGAAGTAATTTAAAAAATATAAAAAATATACATATACAATGAACTGTATTACTAAATTGTAGCCGACCAAGTATCAAACTACAAAACTCATGGGAATTCGTGTAATTGACTTTTTAATCTATACATGAATCCCTCATTACACTTATGGTAGCGAATTATTAATGCACCGATTACAGAGGAGTGAACCAGCCCTTCCTCTCTAGCGGAAGAAGCTAGAGGCCATTCTACGGGCAAATGGATTCGACGACAGAGTTATCTCTCGAACATTTAATAAAGTTATCAGAAAGAACAACGAAATCAAAATCAACACCGCAGAAGCAGCGAACTCCTCTGTAAATGACCTCAGCGACCAGAAGAAAGCCTTCCTGCCATACATTAAGGGGACGACTGACAGGAAAAGGAAATATCTTACGCAAATTCCAGATAAGGACAATATTCTCGCCTCACGTACAGATAAAACATCTACTGAAAACCGTCAAGGATAGAACTCCACTACAAGTCGAAGAGGTATACCGAATTCCTTGCCAGACCTGTGGGAAGAACTACGTCGGCGAAACAGGCAGATCGGTTAAAATACGTCTAGAGGAGCACGAGAGAGCAATTCGACTGGGGCAGTCAACGAAGTCCGCGGTAGCCGAACACGCAGCGCTGGGCCACACAATCGACCTTAAGGAAGCAAAAATTGTTGCTGGAGTGAAAGGCTTTAAACAGAGACTCGTAAGAGAAGCAATAGAAATATCTAAAGAGGAGAAAAACAACTTCAACAGAGACACTGGCCTTAAAATCAGCCGTACTTGGCAACCCGTAATCGGCAAAAATAATCGACAACCTACTCCTCCAACCTCTCACTCCCCTCCCCCCACCACCTGACACGTATACCTATATATACCAATTTTAAATCCCACCTCTTCAGATTCCCTTGAGAAAGCGACCAGCATCGGTCGGGAAACGTTGGGGCCACCCAAAATCTGACGCGGCGACATAGCCTAAAAGTTTTAATTCAACATGACGAGCACCCGCGAAAGTTTTAACGAAGAATTAATTTGAGCTGGTTCATCGCAGCATCCCGAGAATTTGAACTCGTGATAAAGGGGAAAAATGTGCACGTCATGAAACGTAAATCGAGCAATTGAATCAGTCTTGTTGTCAGTAACTTTACCACAATATGTGCGTACCACGCATGAAAAATACAAGCATGTACCCAACGGTACGCTAAGTATTTAGGGAAAAAGAGTAACTGAGCTGTTGAAAAACTGTCTGTGAAAGAAGGAGAGCTCTTAAGCGCAATGACTACTTGTTAAATCGAAATACGTTATTCAGAAAATAGGCTCTAAAGATATCACGCCTCTCCCAGTTGCGTTGGTGGATATAGTTCTCTAGAAGCACCAGATAGGTTCAAGATAACCACAAAACCTACTCATAAAAAAGTTGTCTTCCGAATTTAAAATCGGAGATGAATAGCCTGCATGTAAGATTTTACCAATTCCTATCACTCTAAGAAATTTATATTGAAACTAAAAAAGTTAATTTTGACGAAAGGAAAAATAATGTGGGAAAATATTTATGATTTAAATTATGAAATAATTCATATATAGCCAGCTCACAAGTCACCAAGCCATTGAAATATTAGAAAAAGAAGGTTCCAGAAGCACACGCGATGCGTCATAGGAGGAGACAAAATTGAGCCACATGTCACTGCAAAGTTAGGTTATCTATTTTTTTGTGCAAATAATTTTCCCTATCAAGTGATAGTGTGGAAAAATTTAGCTTTTTTGAGAGTGTTTACTGCACCTATGAACATTGTGGGAAGTAGGCTGGAAAGAGCCAATTTTGAATTTACTTTAAACGGATTCGCTAAATACAGCACGTAAATTAATTGATAATTACATACGAAAGCTTTAACGCAGAGGATTTCGCTTTGATATCACGCCTTTATGAGTTGCTATAAGTTGGCTTCCAAATAAACTTTCGGTGATAAAATCCTCTTCATTATAGGTTTCATCCATCCCTTTTACTCTTAGAAATTATAATTGGAACTAACAAAGCTTCATTTTTGAAAAAAAAGAATAAAAAATAATGTGACGGATTATTTATGATTAAAATTATGAATTAATTTTTGAGAGTTTTCGTTGTAATTATGAATGCTGTGGAAAGTAGGCTATAAGCACGCAATTTTGAAAATTACTTTAAAAGGGTTTGTCAAAGGAGACAAATAAATTTATTGAAAAATGTAAAAATGCCTCATAACGCAGAGACACTGCGTCATATGGGAAGAAAAATGTAAGCGCTCCAGTGAAGTGCAGACCATACAAAGCTTTGTTTTTTTTCTTCATTTTTTCCTTCAAAGAATTGGCCCGATCGCGTGAGGGTATGCAAACACTTGGCTTTTATGAAAATCATTATTTTATATAATTTGATCGGCACTCTATTGGGAAGTATATTCAAATTGAAAAGAATTTTACATCGCATCTATTTTTATGCATCGCAAGCAACGGAAACCAAATTTGAAAAGGCACGCAAGTTGCATCCAGATTTGTCTGCGTCCTCCTCATGTTCCAATCAAGAGCACAATTCCCGCGCTGTCGTAGCTATATCCCGAGAAAGAAAGGATTTTTTTACCGCACGCTCGTATTTTCCACTCCACTTATGGAGTAGTCAAGGGTACTGCGCATAAATTTCTCGGAAAACTCTAGCCTACGTACTTTTACACAAACTTGATATCATTACCTCAATGACGCTTTTATAGGGTATGTCGTTAGTTGATGCATTCATTTGTTAGTGTATCAGAGAGTGCTTCAATAGAACGCATTGGTAGATTAAAATTCTTTCTTTGCTAAAAGGTATGTATAATAAAACTATGGAACAGAAAAATATGTGTAGAGAAAATACAATGTAAGGCTTAATTTAATCATATTACCCTGAAATAATGGAGTGATTTCTAACGTGCGTGAATTTCTAAATAAAATATAGAATCAAAGTAACATCATACCTCAGCAAGAGGTCCGTATTTAGATCCTAATTTTAATGTGGAGCCATATTCCGTGTCTGTTAATCATTCTTGGTTTATTATAGAACCATGAAACGTGTCAAAATAAAAATGTATACCTTGGTAACATGATTAATTATTTCCATTCCCATTTTAACCGCAAAGCGTCATCGCTTTTGTGTAATTTGGAAGAAGTGACCGGCAGCTGAGGTCATGTGCGCCTCAGAGAAGGGTAGGGGTCGAGAGAAACCCGGCGCCGGCATTATTTTCCTCATAACGGAAGGTGTAAAGGGTACCGCGTCTTAACGTCCCATCTGACGGACGATGTGCTGCAATTGCAGTTTCATTCTCGCAACTTTCACGCAATAGGGATCAGGAAACCCATAGAAGTTCTCTGCCACGACTTGAATTTAAACTCAGGCCCACGAGGTGAGAATCCAACACTTCTCCATCACATCAACCCGATCCCACCGCAATAGAATCATTTTGATGTAGGATACAAAGACGTACAGACCAAAACATTCTACGCAAAAAAGGCAAAATAACAGTGGTTGATCAGAAGTGATAAGTCTCCTTAACGTCTTAAGCCGTATCATATCGAGGAACTGCAACTCATCCTGATGAAACTCAAAGGAAAGCAACCCAAAACTATATGTTATTTTTTACATTTTGTTGCAGAACGTAACGTTTCTGATTGACATTCTTAGTTTAATACTCTTCCAGCAGTGAGCGTCACATATTATTCGGGATAATGGATGATCCCATTATTTAAAGTCGTGAGGTTATTGGTTACAGATTAAGCAGGTATACTGATGTAATGAAACGTGCGAAGCAACAAAAGTGATGACGAAAAGGATTAGTAATTTTCATAACAATTACGATAGAAACGGATACATAAACGAATGTATAAAATACTTACCTCGATTCGCTGCAAAATTAGGAACGACGACGACGTTCCTCAATTTTGGCTGGCTTTGATACCCTCTGCTCGTCCAGCCTCCGGTGCGTACATATACCACCTCTTCGGCGGCGATGAATTTACGCTAAGTGCGTAATAAGGGGAAAATTGACAATGCAAGTGTATAGGGACCAGTGTAACCTTTCCAGTGTTAGTGAAGGAGAAAATAGAAAGACAGGCTTCTAGTGAGCGCGTGCAAATGCACTCTAAAATTAAGAAGACTAAAATCTAATCGGCGTCGAAAGCCGAGAACGGCCCTGATTGGCCCAAAACATGACACTTCAAATTTAACACTTATTTTTTGATTTTTCCAAGTTATTTCATTTTTTGTGCGTAACAATGCATTTTGTTCATTTTATATTTTTTTTTGTACATTTTTGTGAACGTAACCATTGATTTAAGGTATGATGTGCGCATGGAATGAAAATTATATGATTAAGTTTCACGTACCAATAACAAGGTAATATTTCTGCAAAGAATGGATCATAGTATGATCGCAAATTTGGGTTTGGATGAGATAGAATGTGGTTGAGTGGACGGAGGGGAAGAGGAACGAGGAAGTGCTGGAAATGGTGGGCGATGAGAGAAATTTTCAAGAGTAGGTATGTGTGGAAGGTTTGAAATGAGGGAGTACTGAGCGGTGATGTAAAAAAACTTGGTTGAGGAAGCCCGATTATTCGCAGACGAGAGTGCCTCGAGGAGGCGCGCTGGCGTATCAAGCACGCCAATCTTCGGAAGCCAATGATTTCAAAATTGTACGTACATTCTAGTTTAGAATGGCCTCGTGTATTCTTACACTGTACTTTGACTGTCTATAGCGCGAGTTTTCAAAGCTGGAAGTATTGTAGCTAATTAATTTTTAGACCGGCAAGAGGAACCGACACCCGTGGCTTACAAAGTATGCCGCGCGACCGGCTGTGTACCTCGTGCTTTGCTTTCCTTGAATGGCCTCATGTCTTCTTACAATGTCATTTTGACTGTCTGTGGCGTGAGTGTTTAAAGTATTATGGCTTTTTTTTAGACCGGCAAGAGGATCCCGACACCCGTGGCGTATAAATTACGCCGCGCGACCGGCCGTGTACCACCCGTGTACCAATGCACCTTTATATCTGTATCACCTATAAATGTACAAGCTTGAATTAATTTCTACAAATAAAGATAAATTTTAACAAGAATCGAATGTTATCATTTAAATGAAAAATCCTGGACAAAGTACGCCACGCGCCCAGTTGGGTAAAAACATCAGGCGCGCCCACTCGAGGGTCAAGTGTGATTTGCTGGATTCAGAAGACTGGTGTATTAAAACATTACAGCTTTTTCTAGAGTAAAGGGGGAAAGCATAGATGCCCTTAGGCACAAAAATGGCAAAAATTAATCCATAACTTAGTGGGAATGCATCTACCAAAAGGTATTGCGTACTCACTCATCCAGGGATTCAAACTGAAGGTAAGTCTAGATAGGTGAGGGCAGAGTCCTTCCAAATGTAAGTCACGAGGGTATCTAATCTATGCATACCGAGGAGGAGAGGCGGTTCCGTGGGCCATATTGCACTTGGCGGATTTTGTTAGGAGTGTCCGAAGGCTTCACCCATGACTTTGAACCCAATAACCTACGTTCAGCAGTCAAGCGCTCTACTCACTACGCTACCACGCTCGCTGTTAACCTTCTATCATAAAACGTAAAAAACTGACTATCAATGAGGTTTCTATGGAACTATCGTTGAATTTTCCTTCTTTATAGAAGAATATTTCCCTTCCCCAGGAACAATAAATCATGGTTTCCTACCTAATGGTAGCCTACCTCTGCCTAATGACGGCGTGGGATTCTTCCATCCTAGATTCTTCCTTCCATATCCCTATCCCTGGGGGCTCAATTCGCGCAGGCGCCTCCCTTCCCCTTTTTCTACCTCTCCCTCTCCGACCCTCGTGGTTGAAACCTCTAAGGGGCCCACCCTTGGCCTCCATCCATTGTCAATGTGGTATATATATTTGAGTATACCGGGACTAGCCACGGTGATAACTTTACGGTACGGAGTCACACGCAATGCACAAATTGTGCGAAAAATCCACAGAGGAAAAATCATTCGCCTTGACCGGGATTCGAACCCGGATCCCTCAATTTCCGGCCGAGTGCTTTAGCCAGTTAGGCTACCGAGGCGTCATTCTCCTCTGCGGAAATTTGTGGACTATACCGGACAAGGTGGTATGGACTGCTGAGCATATCATGCGACAAGCAGTTCAGGTCGTGCGCATGGCGCCACAGCCGGAGAGCATCTATATCTACGCAAAAATCTGTGGAATATTTCAAATTATAGAATATTTTTTTCATGTCTGTAGGAAAAGCAAAGCATGGTTTCGGTAATGATAGACCACGTCTCCTTAATGACGGCGTGGGATATTTCCATCCAAAACCCTTCCTTCCCTATTCCTGGAGGCGTCGTCGGTCTCACATTGCGGAGGCGTCACCTTTCCCCTTTTTCTTCCACTGTACTTCCCTTCCTCAGAAAGCATGGGCGAAAAAGTCTCGGACTTTCGTCAGTTGCAATTCCCGTCCGTTAGGAGTGTTAACTCTGGGTACAGGTTGAAATGTCAATGTCGTATAGCCAGGTCAACCAAACTGACAACCACCGAAATTTTTGTAGACAAGTGATTTACGAAGAGATTTGAGTACCAGTAAAAATTCGGAGAAGCGGAATGGCGACGAACATTTCCAAAATCAAGAACCATAGTTTTTCCTGGTGAATTGCTGAAATGAATTATTTCTGGGTTTCCAACCAAATTAAGGTCTACAGGTTGTAGGCCGACTTTTTGTACGGAGACTTTCTCAACATCTTCAGCGCTGATGAGATTTACCGGATTAAGGAGGCTGGTTATCAAACTATGTGGTTGAATGATGAATCAGCCCTGAATATGCTGGGAATGTCTCCCAACGGAACGTCGGCGTACAACAGGCAGATTCTAAACCGGTTGAAAACTAAAGAAGAATTCATTCACGATCATTTCCGTCTTTGGAAAGCCTTAACAAGAACATACATGTAAAGTAAATCAAAGCAAATAAATGAAAATTAAGGCACAGACTTACGAAGCGTAAATTTGGATGGAAAGTTCACACATATAGTAATGGGGAAAAAAATTATTCGGAAGAACTCCGAGGGTGAAAGCTTCTTGCAAAATACATAAGGCTGAGCAACCTCGGTGTGTATCTGAGAGAATATTTGTTTATAATTTAGGAGAATGCCTCATTGAATATTACGCTGGAAACTGCAGATTTTATGTTAATTATTTCCTTTTGTGAAATAAAAACGGAATAATCTTACCTTTTGTTTCAGTTTTGAAAGTAGCAATCCACATAATGTATAATATTCTTCCCTATTTTTATAATTCTTCTTAATTCACATCTTATTCACTAAATCGAAAAGAAAAAAAAAACAGCTATACGAAGTGCGTTCGCGCAGGAAATTGCTATGGAGAGTCTTAAATATACGGAAGGAAAACAAAAGCTACTGAATATTTGCAGGAAAACCAACTTTAACCCGAAGTTTTGTGACCTCTATCGCTTCCTCTAGGAGATCAAGCGACCAAGAAGATGAGAAATAACCTCATTATCATATCTGTTTCAATTTACTACCTCAGAAAAGGGAGCCCATTTTTTAGATAGATTAAAAAGCGTATTGGCTAAACTTTACTCTCCGTACGGATTCAATGAATATTTTTCTTCCATTGCGGTTTTTCAGCTCCAGAATGGGCAAAGTTCCCTGCGCAAGTTACAAAAAGTAAAACAAGGATACTTACATGAAACAATACTTTATGTACACTTTTCAAAGCAACGAATCTGAAGATAATATTTCCTAAATGGGGTAGTAAAACTTTCCGCTTGAAAACTACCATTAAGCGATGCGATTTCCGAAAGGAAACATAGGTAAGACTTCAAAAATGTTTCAAACATCCAGAAGGAGAAAAACAATTACTGATAATTTTCAGGAAAATCAACTTTGATCCAAACTTTTGTGAACTCCTCCAAGAGATTTAGCATCCAGAAAGATTAGAAATAAGTTCCTGAATGTCTGTACTTTACTGTTTTAACTATTCACGTTGTTAATTCTGTTTCAGTTAGCCTCAATTGTGGAAGTAAATAATTTAAAAAAATACGAATGTAGCTATATTGATTCCTTCCAATGCACAATCTTAACACATTTCCGCCAGAAAAATTCCTGCTTTCGATTGTGTAGATATATATGTGCGTTGCTCCTGTGGCTGTCTGTAGTAATCCAGCGAAATATTTTCGTAAAAGATAAACTAGTTTCTCCGGAATGACCCTTAGCTACAAAGCTACACTCAAGAGGTAACGATGTGTGTATCAAATGTTTTTCCATTCCAACGAAAACCCTGATAGAAATGATGAATCTTCAGGGCACACTTATTTTTGGAAAAGGTAATTTCAAAATATTCTATTCAATTCCATTTCCTGTTTATTTTTATGAATCTTATGTGTAACACATACTGTATTGTATTTCCTACATTCAGTGAGCTTATTTTGACCGGCTTCAAAAATGAACGGATGAGTGGGTTTAGTTATTGGACTATTCAACAAAATATTTGTGACATTACAAAAGCAATTAGGAGTGTTTTTTTTCAAGAACCTCATATGCTTAGAACGGTAAGTTGATACCATGTGGCTACGGTGGGTGGAAACGGCTTAACGTACATATTTAATATTTTAGTCACGTTGTGATTTTTTCCCTCCAGAATCGGCGAAGTACTATGCCTAACAATAAGTTGAGGTAGGCGCGACTCACCACCCATTTGGATAAGGAAGAATTCTCCCAAGTTATAAAAAAATGGCATAAAAACAGTTGGGTCATAAAAGAACCATATTATAATTTATATTTTGCAATAATCCAACAGCGAGAGTTTAAAAGCAGTATCTCAGATCTATCTATCGCTGAAACAATCGGTTACTACCTTATTAATATACTCGTAGTGTCGTAAAGTTAGCCTTGACTGCAGACAATAACAGCTACTGCAATATTTATTCGATTCAACTATATATATATTATTTACGGTATTAAATTTCCTTAGCAGTTAACCTTTTCAATTGCGTTACAATGAGAGCACAAGGATGTATCAAGTATAAGGTTTGCCATTTCCGAATCAAAGCAGCTTAAACCAGTTAAACAATTCGTAGTAATTTATTTTAGAGAAATTGTAATGAGGTCGATAACAAATACATACTACATGTAATCAGAGCCTATGTGATCAGTCCACATGCTTTTCTCCTTCAGTTTCAATTCGAGCAAAAAGAAAAAAAAAAACAAGCCAAAACAGTTTAAATTGCATTTTAGGGTATGTAAGTAAGTTTATATTAACTCGGAGAATAAAACATGGCTGATGATTTGGTTTACTAGAAACCAGTGTAGAAGAGCCAGATGGCTGATTAAGGGATAGCACGCAATAATAATATATAACCCTATTCAGCACCGATGGTTTCTCAGAGTGATGACAGTATTATTTTTTATTTTATAAAGGGCACTTTAAAACACATTTGGAAGAAGCAAGGGGAATTGACATTCAATGGGAAATGAACAAACGGGTCTCTTTTTACATTTAAATGCATTTTGTTCGGTTTTGGGAAAGAGTGTGGTTATTTAAGTATTTTTTTTTTAACTTTTGTTTTCAAATATTTAATAGAGAGTCATGAAATTGATGGAATCTTGCCTGTTACATACATTTCTGAAAAAAATGTTATCACTATTTTCATCTAATGAGAAAGTTTCAAACTATTTTTCCATGTGGAAATTTAGATAATTACAGAGCACGGTAGAAAGAATTTCGAGCGGCTGATAACTGTATGTTGTGGTTCATTCAATCAGAATTCACGTTGCACAAGCTTTCAAGCCGATCCGAAAATGGGAAGTGGTATAAAAATCACTTGAAAGATTCCATCGATGAAAGAAACAAACAGACGAAGCAAGTTAAGGAAAAGCGTGCAAAAAGAAACGCCCGATGCGGATGGAGGGCTAACATCAGCGGGATGTTGTTCACGATTTCTGAAGTCGGTTCGTACACTTTTCACATTCCCTCAATAAATTTTGATGATCCGCCGAAGAGGGTTAAGCAGTAGGATCTCTCTTCCTTCTGGAGGATCAGTAACGTGCTCCAAGACAAGTAAAAGTGTTCGATACGGCTCGGAATGCCATTAACACGTTGAAAATCTTGTTCGCGCGGGCCCGTGCCTATGGGGTCGACGATGATGCATGTCACCCGTGGCGATCCTATAAAATGAAAACGAGTCACACTCTGAACTTGACTTTCTGCGCTCTCGCCGACTGACGAGACGCGCGGTACAACTGTACCGCATACTCTCGGAGTCAAAACCTGACTCCGTCCGTAGCCTCTGTAATGCTGTAATCAGAATATCTGAATTTCGATTAAATCCTATTTTTCCAAATGGAAATTTTTATAATTATACAGAATGATAGAAAAAAAATTCAAATGACTGATAACCGTATTATTTGTGCATGTGTATATTTTATATTCATCAGAATCCACAATTACGCAAACTTTCAAGCAGATCCGGCATTGAGAAGGGGGTTAAAATTCACTTATAAGATTCCATCGATGAAAGGGACAAACAGAGGAAGCAAGTTAAGAAAACGGATGTGATAATAATAAAAAATAACGACTTGAATAACAGCGATTATTTAAAGTATATAACAAAATAAAGTTCTACGGCGGGGTTAGGTGTTTAAAATATAAAGAGTCGCTAATAAATGACTTACCCACCAACCATGACCCTTGAAATACTTTTTTTCTCATTCCAAGTAGCTTTCTACTCCAGCGGAGATGTTCATAAAGTCGAGAGGAGTCCGTATTCGGCAATCGGATATCAAGGAGCCCACTGAAACTCTAGCGGAAGTTTTGTGAAGGAATGTTTGGTTATTCCTTCGCCTCACTACCTAGGGTAGACTTATGCTTTTATGGATACGAAGTAGTTTGGGGATGAACTTCATCGAGGGGGCTTTTAAGCTCTAGCGAGATGCAGGCATGCATGTTAATAACCAGAGCTAAAGAAGTTCGAACGAAAGCGAAGTGAATTTCATTTCATTCGTGCGAAACCTTCTCATGTTAAAAAGAGCATATACGGTCCGAAAAGGCAAAAGGAATTAAAGATAAGCTTCCAGAAAGGTGAGCAAAAATTATGCATGCACGAAAAAAAAAAACTGGATTGAATATATTTGTAGCGGAAGATGAGAAGGATCGGTTGAAATTGAATAGGTGCTCTTGAATTCAAGTGTGTTAGATTATTTTAAATATTGAACGACGAAGTAGCTGTGAAAAAACTATGCAATTGATATGCAATGTATATCATTAGTAATGATGTATACCATACGGCATTGAAGATAAAAATACCGCCCAATTAAATATTTAAAAAATTATTCACTCCACTGATAATGCTAAAATATTAATTTTATGCTAAATTAGAATCAATTTATTAAAAAACTTCTATTAAAGCATTTTTGATATAAATTTTAATTACATAAATTAATGACGCTTTTTCAACTGAAATGACTGACTATTATTAGAGTTGAATACTCGAAAGGCATTTCCTCGTCATAAAAAAAAATTACAAATGGAAAATCTACGTCATTATTTACGAGGATAAAAATAGAACTATTACGCAGGACAATAGGGAATTGACAATGGAGAAGGGACACGAGAAAGAGGAAAAATATGAAAAAAGATGTTCTAATACAATTTTTAATACCGAAAGATCCGAGAAGGAAGGTATTTATCGTCGAAATTTAATTATCACGATCAGCATACCGAATTAATTTAAAATTTAATATTGTTGAGAATATTGAAGATAATTAACTCAGCAATAAAAGGGAGAAAATTCGTCGACTGCAGATATCAATTCCATAGGGGCTACCTGTTTTTAAAAATATCTCTCATGGAGCTAACTCAAGAAATAAGATATCCCAATGATAAGAAGCTGATCAAAGGTTTATTTTCCCCATCGTACTCCAAGAATTAATTAACAAAACACACTTAGCTGGTCTTGAGGCACTTACAGGAAAACTGTATCGGAGTACCATCCGTGCAATTTCGATACCTTTGAGTGTAATGAATTTACTGAATAAGTTTTAGAGCTCCAAGAAAATTTTGATTACAAATAACTTCGACATTTATAATTCCTGAGATGGTTGGTCACGCTTTGCAGAAGAAAAATAAGTGTTATTCACAAGAAAACATTACGTTGTTCAACATACGTAGTCAGATCGAACTTTAACACGTAAAATGATTAAATAGGAGAAACTTTCTCCTCCAGATGTCCTGTTGATATTGAATCGTGTATTAATCCATTTCCACCCACAGTAACCATATGTCTACAGCCCATCTTTGTGAACAGAAGAGGTTCTTGAAGAAATCTCGCCCTCCTTTTTGCTGTAGAATATTCACCAATATGTTGTTAAAGCTTGCAGTATCTTAATCCTCATATTAGTTTATATTTTAAGCCGTTTGAAATAAGCCCACTGACGGTTAGAGACGGTTGCGATACGGATATTCAATATGGACGCCTAATGTCTGCAAATTACATGAAATTATCCTTAAAAGTAAACGTCAAAGGCATTGTAAAGATTATTTTAATTTTCCTTCACATAAAATATACTTGCCATGAAGATTCATCCTTTCTATCAAGGTCACTCGTAGAAATTGAACAACATTATATTCTGACCTCATTACCCCCCAGTGTGCTTATATGGCCACGAGTCATTCTTAAGAAACAAATTGATATATCACTAGTATATATCACTAGATTACTAAATACGACTATCTAAATATCTTAACAACGGCAAGTAGACAGTTTTCTAGGCGGAAATAGGTAAAGGAATGGGTCCATAAACTGAGGAAAAATTGACAGCTGAGGAGAAAATGTTTATCAGAATGTAAAAAATAGAACTGTGCTGAGAAAAGATTTTGCATTCGAATAGAGAAATAGATCAGCGCATAATATATTAACAAAGAAATGTATTTAAGAAGAGAAATTTATTAATTGCATTGTTTATAAACTTTAAAACAAACTATAATGAGAAAATCGAGAACATACGACGCGGGTGTCGCGTTAGCGTCGCATTTGATTCATTTTTTCCACGTCACGAGTTTTTTTCACTTTTCATAATTTGCAAAACGATTCTCTTATGACTCAGCATAATTCAAAGTGACAGAAAGTACCATAAATTTACCAGGTTTTAAAGCAGATAAAATTATACTGCAATCACTAAAGCATAGTATTGCGATAACATTGTCAATGGCTGAGTGGTCTTATTTTCGTCATCACATACCTATGTCATCTTTGGGACTGAACAGACGGCTACTTATTTGGAGTCCACGGCAGAAAGGGATTCTATATGCACGGTATCCATAGCACATAAACCATATCGTATTAAACCCTTTACAACTCATTCCTTTCCTAAAAGATGTCACTATTAGTATATTACACCTCATTCCCCTTTACATACGCTAAATAACGTTTTATAAACGCCGCTTTTGCATGAGCACAGAGTTTATATCACAGCCAAAATAAGTTTGCTATTCATTTTGGAACATAAAGACGTCAAAGACTCGTTAGTTCCTCACTAGCACTGATCAATAGCTGAATTTGTGCTTTACTTCCCTGGCATCGCTGAGGAGAACTTCCCAAAAGAGAAGAGAATGTTTTCTTCCTAATGAAATGAAAACGCTTCGCAAAATAAATAGATGTATTTGCTTAATATCTTCTCGGGATTCTCACTAGTTTAATTTTTTGTATACATACACTGTTTCATCCAACGACTGGTCTATCGTCATCAGAGCAAATCATTAATTTTGACCGAAAAAACAAATAGATGAAAATTCTTAACTTTGAAAATTTGAGAAGGGAAAATATGATTTTTATACGAAATTAAAAAACTTCTGCTGGCCTATTAAAAAATTAATACTTTGGTAGAAATATTAACCGTGACACTGGCGTTAAATTAAATAAAAATAAAAACAAAATTACGGCTAGCATTTATTTAAGTCCTTATAGAGGAAAACGGATACAGTAGTAAGGACATCAGGAAGAGAATAGCATTAGCTAAGAAGGCGTTCATGAACAGGAAGGAGCTTCTGAGAGGATAGTTGTGTAAGAGTTTAAAGAAAAGGCTGGTGAAGAGTTTGATTTGGAGTGTAGCTCTCTACGGTGCGGAAACGTGGACACTGAGGAAAGAAGACGAGAGAAGATTGGAGGCTTTCGAGATGTGGGTATGGAGAAGAATGGAGAGGGTGAAATGGACGGAGAGGAAAAGGAACGACGAAGTGCTGGATATGGTTGGCGAGGAGAGAAAGCTTTTAGATGAGATACGCAGGAGACAGAAGGTATGGATGGAGCGAGTACTTAGCGGGGAGAGGATGTTGAAAATGGTGTTGGAGGGTAGAATGTTAGGGAAACGAGGGAGGGGAAGGAAAAGAATAGGATTTTTGGATAGATTGAAAGAGAGTAGGCCTTACAGTGAATTAAAGAAGGCAGTGCAGGAAGGAAAGGGAGGCTCCCAGATCGCTTCTCGAATACTCCATGGAAACCTACATTAATCGGTAGAATACTATAATAATAATGGTACAGGGGAACAATGAGTTCCAATATCTATCCATTCGGCAAAATATCTATCTTAATTGATCGTTTCTGTCGGACCTGGCAATAAAGTGTGACTTACTACAAATAAGTGCAGTCCACACTTGCCGAGTATTCAAACTTTGTTTTTTGATGTTTTTTTCATCACTAATTGCGTGGAGCAAGTTGTATCACCACTTCGGGAAAATCGGCATAATGGGGACACTGAGAGACTAACATCAGTACCAGGTGGACAGATAAATAAAAAATTAGGAAGCGTAAGTACAAGTATCAAGTGGGCAACCTCAAAGGCACATTCCAGATTTAATATGAAACAATGAGACAAACGTTGCGTACTCAAATCAACTGCTTCCCCACGTATGCGCCAAATATATGGCCACCATTCGCAAGAGGCCGAATTCCTTGGAATAGTACTGGCAAAAGGAGCGCTAGACCTCCAGAAGGTTGGCACGTGATGAAGCGAGATATTCGCTTTGCTAAGCACTTCGGCGTGTTTCCGAGAGGAGCCATGCGGAGACACGCACGCATTCTGTTTGGAAATCTTTGATATGACGATGAGCAACGGTCGCTAAACCAATAAATCAACAAGGAAGGGCAAGTGACGTAAATTACGCCCCCAACCCCTACCTAACTTCTCCATCCTTGGTGGCATGGTGAGGGGAGATTGACTGTCAATAAGCTCTCGGTCGTGAAAGCACAATTGACGGCTGATTGAGTCCCTCAAACACGAGTTGACCCAGCTTAAAATAGGAGGGAAACATATCGCGAGAAATTTGTCTCCGTAGGAAGACGGGAGATGGCGCGAGTTCCCCATGGGATGCCACGGAGGAGGATAAACATCAGTGAGAAATACAATTACACAGATTTGGCGACATATTACCTCGGGAGCAGATATTGAGACGTCCTGAAATGCGGATAGTGATGGAAAATGTCGACAAAAATCGATTTTTCAAGCAGTCGATTTTTAAATTAAATCGGAAAAGATCGATTTTTAACTATCGATTCGAAAAATGTCGGTCAAAATCTATTTGTTTAGCAATCGATTTTCAGTCGAAATGAAAAGGCAGATTTTTCAACAAAAATCTAAATTTGAACAAAATGATCGATTAATCGAAAATAATCAACGGTTCTAATTTAAATGCGGTTTGTACAAAAAACATGTATACTATTCATTCAAAAACAGTGAAAATGCTTATTTGACAATGAGAAAAAAATCCCAAAATCTACACAGAATACATGATTCAATTATTATTAGCAAAAATTTACAAATGCACGCTCATGAAAATTTATGGATAACAACTCGATACATTTGTCGTAAGATCTAACATTAAGTGCAAGTCCTTTCATTGAGGCTTATGTCGTTATTTCATGAAATCATTCAATGTGTTCGGTATACTGAGTTGGGAAGGAAAACTTTTAAAGGAAGTATTTAAGAAGTTACTAAGTTGGAAAGTAGGACTACAGCTTTGGATAGATGTTTTTTTTAGCGGCTATATTACCCCTTAAGTAAAACAAAATAAATTTCAACAGCATTTTCAAAGTTTGTTTGGAGTAAAAAAATTATTGTTTAAAATACTTCGAATGCAATAGTTATCAACAACACCATACTAATATGATGTGCCAGGATACTGATTTGAAGATTTTTCAATGAAGTATGGGAGAATAAAATGCGAAAAATCATTTTTTTTAAATCAAAGATAGGATTTTGATCACCTATAAGATAAGATAACGTAATTCAGGCACAAAATTACGTCGTTCAAGAATATGACCGCATAAATTTGACATATATTTTATGTCTTTGAATCTATTTTCATCGTTATTTAATATTTGATAGCAATAATCTATTTTTCAGGGTTGAATATAGCCTTTTCTACCAGAAACAAAACATTTCTGCGACAAAATGTACCCATAAAGGTGGAGAAAGGCAAAATTTTCCAGATCTTTAGCACTTTCGTTCCATCTCATGGACTCCTGCTGGCTTTCTTAAGCCCAGACGACGAATGGAGGAGTTTCCTCAACTGGCATGGACGTAGCCCGGAGGGAGGCCATTGAGATATCGCCCGCGAAGGTGGAACCACCGGATATAGAATGATTTACCCTCAATTCAATTCGCATGGGAACCAAATTCACACAAAGGTTCTCTCCACATTTCATTCATTTCCCAGATAATCAATTCTTCTCTCGCTCACCTACCCAACCCTATAGTCAAGTGAAAATAATCACTCAAGTCAGTCACCCCTATAAAGACACTGTTTCCAAAACCACACTCAACAATGGACTCGCGAAATTCTATTTAAATATGCAGACCTCGATAAATATGCAGATACTGAATTCAAAATATAAGTGTAATAATTAACATAAAAGGGAAAATTCAAAGGCTCCAAGGTAATATTCGTTTGCATAAATAAAATATTTGTAAACCAATGAAAACTCTCAATGTAAGGTGTTTGTCATCATATTCAAATAAATGAAATAATATGCAGAGACAAATAGTAACGCACAAGCACATTTTCCCTAAAATTCCACCTGGAGGAAAAGAATCGACCATTTATTATAAGATAAAACCTTCTTTTATTGAGGGCTGACATTGGTATGCATCCCTTCTTGTCCATCTTGAAATCAGTCTCGAACTCCAATGAGAAAAATGCGAGGGATAACACTAGCCTGCTATGGCTCTGTTTTTTTTAACAATTGATGATGGACTCTTATGTGAGTATCTTAGTACCCTGAACCCGAACATGACCTTAGTCATGTTCCATCACGTATATTTTTGCAATTCGTAATATGCGATATGCTTTCGCGGATCCAGGATAGGGAAAAGGGGGGAGCTAAGTGGGGGCTGAAATTCCAGCAGAAGTGGGGGTCGGAAAAAATTACCATTCTATCTAGTGTAAATTGGATACCCAGGGGGGGGCTATTGCCCCCTTACCTCTCCCCCCCATAGATCCGCCACTGCCGGTATGGAGTATACGACGAAAAATATGACAAGCATGAGACCTAATGACGGTTTGAAATAGTTTTTTTCCATTATAATGTATTATTTTATGGCTCATAAGAAATCTAATAATGTCATATAATATAATTTTTATTACATAATATAAATAAGAAAAAGAATATGTTCTGGAATTTTTATATCACTCAGTTGCATTATAATCTCGCAGTCTTTGCTAGATTTTATATTTGCAGCCTTGGGAAGCGACGCATAAGAAAGAAATGAAAAAAAAATTCTTCACCACGAGATGATGGAAGAAGCTCTTAGAATTAACGTAATTTTAACATATTTTTCTTTTAATGCATCCAATGATAAAATGAATGAGGATTATCTATATCAATTGGTAATTGAATGTGCATATTACGTTGCTTTTATATGCTCATGAACATATTAATTTACGTCTTATATTTTTTATTTCCTTCGATATGTGATACTATAGACATATTGCGATTTGCAAAACATTCTGACGTGATTTATAAAAACATGCAAAACACGTTTTTTTTATTCAGCGCAAAAATGCATAGAAGTCCATTAATGGAGCTTAAAAAACATGATACAACCGGGAAAATGTAGGCCTGTTTAATCGCTATTGCGATACTTTAAGTAGAATAGTTGAAATGCATCAAAAGAGAGGTGATACCAACTCGATCTGCAAAATTAATGCTAAAAATGAATCGTGTCAACTAACTATTTATTCAAATATTGTAGCATAAAGAACTAACTAATTTCATACTCCGAGTATTTATAATATAACAGACTTGTATTATATACGTGCATACCTTTAGTTTATTTGATCGGTTCAAAACTGACGTTATTCCATTTATACTCTCATCAATTCTCGTGAAACTTTCCGCATTTGCAAGGCCGACTTTTTTTAAAAAAAGTATTAAAAATCAATATTTACCGCAAACCATCTCATATCTCGACGTAAGGTACGACGCCACGTGCCCCGCAAACCAAATCCGGCGCACCGCAATATCCCATACGGATCGCGAAAAGTCGTCCCTCTTTTTCTCTAGACCACGGAATATGCGAGTAACCTTCGTTCAGAACGCCACCTCCCATACCATTATTTCCTCCGAAGAAGACGGATCGCCAAAGAAATGACGTTTCACCGCACGTGCATCCGAGTCTGTCGCGAGATGTCACAATGTCGCCGTCTTTGAATGCGAGCTCAATGACAATCTTCGTCCGCGCGAGAGAAAGATCGGTGGCTTCATCGAGTCCGTCGCCTTCTTAGATTTTTTCCCTCCTCTCTCAGTAGGGAGAGAACAATGAATCGTGCATCTGGGGCGGGAGAACAAACAGGAGTAATTTATGACCCATTCCGGACTGCTAATCGCTGAATGAGATAAGTGACCGATTGAGATAAATATGCGGTGCGGGCGAATAGGAATGAGCCGACTGTCACCAGCTACTCGTGAGGTACGTGAATGAGTGCTTCTATTCTAGCTCGGTGATGGATTGCCATTCATGAAAGGAGATTTTCATATAGAGGAAGAAAGACAGACGTCCAGGGCTGTCTAATACCGACGGAAATGCTAGAATAATGTCTTGGAAGGTGAGATAGGGGATAAAAAATAGTCACCCCAAGAGAAATGGTATTTTACTGACAATCCACCAGGTAGCATATGAGTTTCCACATAAAAATGTAAGGAAGATTGTAAGGGACAAAATATATGAATATGTTATGAATATAAAATGGTGTTTTACTGACGATCCACCAGATGGGGTATGAGTCACTTCATAAAAATCGGTATAAGAATATTAGAAACGAAATTCATGACTTCGAACTTAACAGAAAAGTCAGATGAACCCAAATACACATTGCTTCACTTGATACCAACTTAAAAGATATGCGGGGATAAATTAGGAGACAAGACTGCGCCGTGAAAGTTTTTAAATAACATAACCATGAGCGTACCCAGCGGGGGAAAAGGGGGGCAGCTACCCCTCCCTAGAAGCGAAAATAAATTTAGTTGAGAAGCAAAGTTTTTTTCAAATTTTATTTACTATGAAAATGATATAAGACATGGAACTTAAATTAAATCATTATTTTTTTCGACGAATTAATTAAAGAAACTAGTAAAGCGCTGTCATACCTTTCTTAAAATTTTTGTTACATTAACGATTTCTCTGCTAAAATGTTACAAGTTGAATGCCCACGGCTTGCCCCCCCCCCCTACCTAGGTCAGGTCAACCTTCATTCACATCATCAGTTCTTATATAGTGATTTATTAACTGCTTATATCTATCAATTTATAAATATCTGAGGTAATGTCTACAGAATGCACACTATTGCTGTAAAAATGGTACATAGCAAGCCAAGTTGTGACAAGTTCAGTTGCTGTTGCTTCTAAATTAAGGTTTATCTTTCACATTAGGCCGATAATTTTTATTAACTACAGCCACTAAACGATTAGATACGGATTGAAATTATATACCCATCTCTGCTTCGTAAAAAAGTAAAATCAATTTCATATTTTTAAACATTCATATCGCAAAAAGGCACCGGACCTCACACTGCTATTTCATGTCGGGAGTAGCAGTGGGCTGAAAGGGAATTTTATGGTCCATGCCCTATCCCGACGCGAAGGGAGGTCGTAAAAGCGTCTCTGTCTTGGGAGATGAATGCTACGGCGCGGACGTTATTCTCAGCGGATTCCCTTAGGGGATGAGAGATTGGTGGAGATGGGAAGCATCCGAAGATTCCGGCCCCGGGATCACGAAGAATGCTTCTCTGGACCCTTTAGGGACACGTGGGTCACGGCGAGAGTCTTGTGACGTCATACCGGGGGTGTCAAGGGCAACGTGCATCAGCCTAGGCCAATCAAATCGACCCGCGCCATCGTCAACATCAATGATTAATAATCCGCGGCAAGAAGAAGAATGTGATCGTACTACAAAACCCGAAAAAATAATTTGTTAAAACGAATCACGATAAGCCAAATATTTTTTCATGGAACGGTATAATAATATATCGTAAGGCAGCTAATTACTCTCCTCATACGATATGCCTGATAGGGACATAAGAACGTAACGAGACACACAAGGACATACCAGCTAATTCTTATCCAGATTATTTTATTAACACAATTTGTCTGAACTTAGCTTAAATATGGATCTATAAACTCACTCACAACAACTGAAAGTAGAGTGAATTGGCTTCTGTCATTAGTTGGCGACAACTCAAATTTCACTTGAAATTACCCAGTGGTGAGGAAAGTTTGGGGTATATTTTTTGTGTATTCGCACCCCCACGCGTTGACCACGCAGAAAATCACTTGTTTCATGCAGTGTTTTGAAAGTCTCCGTCGCTTAACCCTTTCCAACCCAGAGCTGATTCTGAAAGAAATAATTTCAAGATTTTTCATTTTGAAAATTTGAAAACTTTACACTCAATGATAATTATCCCGGCAGCTAAATATTTCGTCATTAAAATTTGCATTACAAAATAATAGATAGTTTAGATAACTCTTTAGTAGAGCTTAAAGTTTAAACATTTTCGATGTTGCTTATAAGCAGCATTGGGTTATAACGGGTTAATACCGACGTCTAAGGTAGGGCTTTTCTCCCAGAAAGTTGCCCGGTCTCCGTCTTCCGTGACTAAGCGAGGACGAGACACATTGTTCGATAAAACAAGTTTGAAGACGATGGCTTGGTGGTGTAACTTCTAGCATGACTGACTTGATTTACATCCTTCGTATCGCCAGTGAAACTGTCGCCACGAAGATTTATCGACGCGGAGGACAACCCGGTAGCTAAGTTACTCCTACTACACCACTCCGCAGGAGCCTCCATCAACTTATGAAGGGAGATGATAAGTAATTTTACCGAATTTCTCTTAAATTAGAACAGCTATGATATTTTATTTAAAACAAAAGCGAAATTAAAATGAGCTAGCGGTATAGCAATTGCAAATGGCTAGAAAATACCACGATACCTCTAAGCGATGAAAGGTCGACAGCTAAAAGCCTAAAATTTCTCTCATTTTCTTAGAAGATGGTAGGGCCCCAACTCTCCTAAGCCCCCTCCGTCTTTTATACGTCCCTCGTATGAAGTTACTTGTAAGTGGCGCACGTTCAAATCATAATTTTTTTCATTCCACTATCCTCAAACGCTGTTCTCATATTTCCCCACCGAAAAAATATTTTTAAATGAAATTTTATAAATAATATTAGAAACAAGCCAGGACATGTAAGGACCAACACGTTTATCGGCCTCGGAAAATTATGCGCCATCGCATAATTTTCCAAGATAATAGCACATCAGATTTTGGATAATCGCCATCATTAATGGTAAATTATCCACGTTACGCAGGGATTGAAGTTCCCAGCCATAATCCTTTCAAGTATGATAGAATTGGAATGGCTTACAATCCAAACAGCTAAGCTCATATTTTTTTTACAAATATTTAACTTCATTTTATTAGATTCTAAAATCGAAAAAAATCATTCTTCGATCTCCTCAGGTTTTCCTCGTCTATTTAATACCATAAGCATAGTTTGTAGTGATGTGCGAGTAGTGCTTTTTCATCTCTAGTCGAGTCGACTATGGCAAAGGTGAACCAGGCAATACAGCAATGCATACTCCAACATATTCTCACTTTTTCCTATCCCCAATTTTCTATTCTGAAAGTATAGCTTGATGTAAAAAGGAAAAGATAAAGAGGAACGTTGATGTGAATCGTGTCAGAATTAGGGAAGTAAAGAAAGTATTATAGGATACAAAAGTATCGCATAAGAATATAAGAGCGGTACAGCTGTCCACTCCGATAACGCTGCCGGATCGGAAGACGGTCTGCCACAGAGTCTGACAAAAAAGTAATCGGCGCCCACGTCGACGACTATGGTGGTTGATTGATACGTATACAACAAGCTGAATCTCTTATGCTATGGGATGAGAACTACTTATCGACGTCAAAAACGTTGTCATTACATGAGTTGCCACATAGCGCCTCCTATCGACAGATTTCTGAACTTACTGGCCTCGACAGCTTTGTAACCGAAACTACTCGACTCGACAGTCGTAATACTACTCGAGCCACTCGAGAACCAACTTCTCGACTCGACTCGAATTTTCGAGTACTCGCACATCCCTGATAGTTTGGATCAAATTTTACGCTTTCATTTCCCCAAAAACAAGTTTTATTATTAATGTTTCCATTTTGTGTCAAAGAATGCCTCATCATCATCAGTTATCAATCTAAAGATTAGTTTGACGCAGCTCTCCACTAAATTCTCCACTCTGCTAATCTCATAATACCAGCATAATACTTGTGTGTTACATCCTTCATAATCTGTTCCATAGCATATCTCATCCCACGCCTTTTTTTCTTTCTTCCCTTCCACCTGTACAAGAATTTTCCTCAGATCATCGTATCTCATGATGTGGCAAATTAACAAATGAAAGGAAAAAACTACTATTACTCTTTTATTAACTATTATTTATCCACCAATTTATTCTCACGGTACACAGTGGGCCAAAATCCAAAAAAGCTGGCCAAAAGTCGAAAAATGAAGTTAGCGCAAATCAACCAAAAACAGTTGATATTCATTATTAAGCATGTACTCTATAAGATAGGATACCATACAGAGCATGGAATACGTTAATATATTTTTTACAGCTGTTTAAAGTAGAGCATGTCGGAGTGATTTTAGCGACCAAATTTTTTCCGTTGAAAATAGCTAAATTTGTAGCTTCATCACAGTGTCGTTGTTACGAATATTGGTTTCAATGTATTTTTATCCATAAAATTGGTCTTCATAAAATGAATATGGACAGTGTTTGTTTGATTTTACTTCTTAATTCATATTTTTATAATTTTTCAAAAACTGTGTTGATTTTTCATTGAATTTCATTTTTAACGGCAATTATCGTTTGTATATACATCAGAATACACGGAGTTATTTGCACTGTGAGATAAACAAAAGCATATAGAATAATGTCCAGAATGCAGTTTTTGCGATAACTTGCGATCCTAATTTTAACAACCATATTTCTGTGAATCCACCCCGGCCGCACGGTCCACTGTGGCGGCCACGAAACGGCGGCGGGACTAAGCGAAGAAAGGATATGATATCCGTGCATAAAGACTACGGAATACTAAAAGTCCAATGACATTTGTCACTTGAATACATATTTTATGAATAATTGTCATATTGTTTTTGCACATTATACTGAAAATGGCTAAATTCAACGAACATCTTGTCGCAAATAACAATTTATTGCTATATCGGTGACTGGCAATTCTACGATTAGGTCATTGGAAGGTTCCTCGGCAGAGTTATGGCTAAAATATATTTGAAAGGATTTTCTCATAATTTCGGATTTCCCTAAAGCATCATGGGCAGGCTGCGGTCGAGGGGTTTAGGAAGGTCATGCACGTGCAGCGACAGGCGCCCACGCCGAATGGTTGAGGATTTGCGACCCTCCGTACTTACTGGCCCGACAATGCTGGTTTTACAACCTTACCAGTAATGACTCTTTTCTACTTCCCATAATTCATCGGTAGCTATCCCATATTATGCTTTTTACACTTTTTTGTCTCTTTTTGCCGACCCTTACCGCCACTTGTTCCGACAAATGGAATTCTTAGTTAGGGTTTTTCGGTTGTTTTTGCGTACCACATCCATCAGTTGTCCTAGAGAGAGTGTCCACTATACATCCACTGTAACACTGGATTGATCTGTTCAACGTCAGAAGCGCTTTAAAAGAAGATATAGTTACCTACTTGTTCCTGGGACCCGCCTCCGTTTCGTTGTGACTTCAATAAGTGTTCGTCGCATCCATCGAAAAAGATTTTACTTTCCATTGTAGCGAGAAGCAGTCCGAAGTTAAGCAAAATTTTTAAAATGATTCCTAGTTGTAGTCCGCAATTTTTTTTGCTACCCATGTAAGAATGATGATAGTTCGGTTTTCGATGGAACTGATTACCTGATATTTTTAATGTCTTTTTGATTCAAGTTTTTGACAGTGAAATTATTAGCTAGTATTTCTTCAATATTAAAATTATAAATTATTATGGTCTCTGCCACTGGTTTACATTTATGTTGCATTGCACTCAACTACTTATTATTTGCGGTGACTTTATGGTATGTACCCTTATCTGACGGTTTTACCCTTGGGTCTTCGCGCGGAGGCCGCGTGCGGACGGTAACGGTAATAAACCTAACGGTTCGCGCGCTTTCCTAGCCCTTTTCACTCGGCGGCTGCCCACTTGTGTCCCCAGATTTGTTCTTTTACTTTGAACACGTGCAAATTTTTCCAATCTAGAAATTTAATTTTCCCAAAATAAGCCGTCTAAGCGATTGGCTCGCTCATTTCTAGCTGAGTCAGTTTCCTTTCAGTATTCCTTGTCGAATTGCCGAAGGACGTCCACAGAGTAGTTGCTCAGTTATGGATACAACGACAGTGACTAGTCAAGATTTACATAGTGTCGTCTTGGCAAATAGAGAGGGAACTATTCACAAAGTTTTTATACATGGATCGGGAATCGTGAAATATGACATTCTTCCTATTGGGCAGCTTTCCGAAGAGGCATTGGAAGCCCGACACAAGGATAAGAACATTAGAAGATTAGAAAAAATCGGGTAAAACATACCAGAAAAGTTGACTTTTCGACTCAAAATTTACCTTATGCAAAACTATTTGATAGCTTTAACGTTGTTAGCAGTAGAAAAAATTCTATTTTTCCCTTGATATTTCCTTACCAGAAGATAGGCGTGCCCCTGTAGAGTTTGCTTCCCGCATCACATTCGCCTATTTTAATTGTTATCGCCCTTCTAAACAACATTTTGGCCTACATAATCCTAAACAAGTTAAATTGCACATTTAAAATACACAATTTGTAAAATGTTTCGTTAATTTACAAATAACTTAGACTCTAGCGACTTTTGGCCAGCTTTTTTCTATTCTAGCCCACTGTGCGGTACAACTAGTTTCGACGCAGTGGCGTCATCATCAGTACAAAGGTAACATGCATAAGCATAAAATACGTCCTTATATATCATAAAATTCTGTGATTTCAGTGGGGGAGGAAGAAGGTAGGTGGAAGGGGTGGCTGGGAAATCTCAAGGAGGTGATGTGGCGTTGTGAGTGGGTTGATAGAGTTGGAGAGGGGCGGGGTGTGGAAGACTGTTGGCCGGGAGTTACGGAGGGTTGTCGGTGACTAAGGTAATGACGGGGGTGTCAGTAGTAGTAAGGGGATGGGAAGGATTATGGGTTGCTGGTTTTTCCGTTAGGGTCAGAGAGGCTATTAGGAGGGGGGAAAGGTTTTCAAATAGAATGTCATTAAGCAGGGTACATTTATTGATGAGTTTTCTAATATCCAACTCCTCTTTCTTGTCCATACTTCTATATTTTTTCTTCCCGGTGTAGAATTCTTGGAATTAAATAACTGCTGTGGTTCTCCTCCCACGAGTGTTTTGCAAAGTGGGACAAATTAAGTTATTCCGCGTCCTTCAAAAGAGTTCTACTTTTCTGAAATACTACAGTAAAAGTATTTCGATATCTATATATATATCTCTTAGTGGCTCTAAATTTCTTATCAATGAAATTCAGTGCCTCAAAGCTAATTCATCGAAAAAGCCAACCTCATCGAAAGTGGTAACGAACAAAACAGCAAAAAGAACTACTTTTATTCATGAAAATTTAATAAAAATGCTACACAATTATTGAAATTCCAGAGTTCACGTCAGGACATAGCTTAAAACAAAAGGTAAAATTTTGGAACCACAAAGATATTGCTCACAAAAAAAGATATATTTTATCTAAAAATTAATTGCAAAGAGTTGGTCTGTGGTTTATAGATACATATATTTTCAAATTTTACCCCTGGACATGAGGACCTTTGCGTTTTAAATGAAATATATTACAAAATACTCCTAACTCTGGCGTCATTTCGCATAAGATTCTCACGAGAAAATTAACAAATACTCGACACCTAAATACACGTACGCCCTTCTGTGATCAGAGAGAGAATTTTCATGTCTTTCTAAATAATACTCTGCCAACTTCATGTGAAAGGTAAGCTGCAAAAAAACCTCTATCCGTGGAAATTTTCATCATTTTAGAGATTGTCCGAATCTTGGAACTAGCTCATTAAAATTACATTCGAGTTGAGGAAAATGAATTCTTTCCACGGAAGCTTTTCGGGTGACACATTATGATATCGCCTAATGTCTTCCATCCTCAAATTTGAAACTTTATCTACAACCGGCAGCTGAGTAAGCTCCACGTTGAGATAAGCATAATAATCACACGTATTCTAAACAAAGTCTTATCGCTACTTGCTCTTCTTCTCCATTCATCCGAAGAAAATAGGCCTCGCTCTCAAGATATTGCTTCCGTCATCGAAGAGCAATCGATACTGAACTTCTTTTGAGGCCATTCTGAAAGCGCCGAGCAAGATCTGTAGAATGAATCTCGTTGATTTCTCCGGATAACCACTGGTCGATAAACAGTCGGAAAATCACGTTTCAGGCCCGAAATTTTCTGCAAATGTTATCTGTGTTTATTTATTATTATCTATTATTTATTTATCATTATCTGCAAATGTTCAGCTCCATCTACTTGGGACAAGCATGACCGTCATCGTCGTCAACAGATAAATTGGGGAATAATCTTCGACAGTTACGGGGGCGTCCGTTAATTACGTGAGGTAATTTTAGTGATTTTTGGACCTCCCCTTCTCCCTTAGTGAGATATCGTGAGATGTTGCTCGAATCCCTCCCCATCTCTCTAATCTCACGTGAGATTGTTCAAATTGCGTGTTTTCTGTGTAAATGAATTAATCTATGCTTCATTGCGTAGGATTTATTAAAAAACTATGTCTTTTATAATTTTTATTTAAGGTTAGTTAAGACTAGTATTTAAGATTGCTGATATCGCAATTCAGTGGCGGATCCAGGATAGGGACAAGGAGGGGGGGCTAAGTGGGTGTAAACCTACCAGCAGTAGTGGGGCTCCGAACAAAATTACAATGCTATCTAGTGTAAATTGGATGCCCATGATATCCCATAGATCTGCCACTGTCGCAATTTTAAAATGTTATTTGCGGGAAAAAAAATTACGTGATACTTGCCAGGACCCCCCTCTCCCATAAATGAGATTGGCTGAGAATCGTCTCGACCCTCTTCCCCCTAAATGTCTTACGCAATTGAAGGGAGCCCTCTAAAGAGAAAAACATAACCTTAAGGAAATAACGTGCTTCTTTTGCTATCCGATAGCCACCCAATCCCGGATATTCCGGGAAATCGAAGGAGAGTTAACTATGCGCAGTGGAGAGAATGTGAGAAGCGACACTCTATCGGAAATGCTGAGGACCAAGATACATGTATTCA
Organism: Ischnura elegans; assembly: GCF_921293095.1. Classification (NCBI taxonomy): domain Eukaryota; kingdom Metazoa; phylum Arthropoda; class Insecta; order Odonata; family Coenagrionidae; genus Ischnura; species Ischnura elegans. The sequence continues at coordinate 66,357,298 of NC_060252.1, forward strand.
TATATCATCCAATGCGTAGCCAGGGCGATGTCCGGGGTGTCCAGACCTCCCCGAAGTATACAAAAATTACTTTCCTTCGTAAAATAAAACAAAATACTGAAAAATAATGAATTTAACAAAGATTTCTTTGACCATTGAAGTTTTTTATTATTATAGAAAGCTTTGCAATTAGCATAAAACCCTCTAATTAGTATCCTGTTTTTTTAAACATCCCCCTGATTTTGAAGCCCCCCGGAACGAAATTCCTGGCTATCCCACTGCTAGAATCGTTATTTAATATCCATCTCCAGCAGCATCATAATTATAAAAAAAATATTAATTAAATTAAAATAAATTAATAAAATGCAAATCGAAATTCTGTTAGTAACCACCTCCACATTGACAGTGGAAATATTTTTCTTAATAGATAGAAAAAGAGAAAGGGGAATTGGATTGGGCAAATTTTATCGACAATGTAATTGAAGTCTTAAGCGATTATGACTGCCACGGCCTTCTATCTGGAAGAAGAATATGAAACTGTTTCGAAAGTTAGCCGTATGGGGTTCACAGCTGATCGGATCTTTATTTCGCTGGGTAAAAAATAGCAAGAAATAAAAACAAAATTTTTGAGAACAAAAACAATTTGTTCATTTGATTCGAAAAGAACGTGTCAAAAGTTTTTTTTTCGTTAAGTTGGAAAGAAGAGATAGGTATTGCATCAACGGTTTTGAGGTGTGGGTGTGGAGGAGGCTAGAGATAGGGAAGTGGGTGGATAAATTGAGGAAGTAGGAGATGCTGAAAAGAATTGGGGAGGAAAGAAAATTACTGAGAACTATGGAAAAGAGAAAGGGGAATTGGATAAGGCATATTTTGGAAGGGAAGGGGATTTTAAAATAGAGTAGTCGAGGGAACGGTGGATGGAGAAAAGAGAAAAGGAATAAGAAGGCTGAAGAATACCTACGAAGAGAGATTAAGGTTAAGGAGTAAGGAAACCAAGGAGGAGGCCTTGGACAGAAGGAGGTGGTGAACACTTCGGTGATTGGTACCTGCAAGTGGACAGAAAACCAGTCGATAAAATGATTGCTAATTCGCCAAATTGAGGAAAAGTATTGTAAACTGGGGTAAAACCTCAACGGAAGAATTTCCGCGATGTAAATAGTCACTGATACAGGTATTGAAATCATGATGCAAATAAAAGAGGTCATCTTTTTATATTCCATCGAATGACATCTCATTCCGAAAATAATTAGAGCCCCAAGAATTTAGAGCTATTTTCGTGTTTTCTAAAGAACTTTATCTTGCGTTTCCTCAATAATTACAACGTAAGCAAGTCAAAAATAACAGAAAGTGAGTTAGAAAATGCAAAAAGACAGCAAAAAACACGTTCGGCAACAGATTCTGCTTGCAAGAGATTCCTTTCAATTTAATTCAATTTTTTTTCAGCCCTCCCACCGATCATCCATCTAGGTTGACACCGTTTTGTTGTTTTGTTGATCTATGACAGCAATTTTTACATCGATCAGTTGATCCATTTATATAGGTCAACAGTCGTCTCGTAATATATATGACATTCGGCGTCAAAGACGTTATTTACGGCCACGCCTTCATAAAGAGATTAACCTTGTTTTGGAACTGACCCAGTATATCACGCCAGTTTTTGAGTCTATTCCAATGGGGCCGTGCCAGTCCATTGCCTGCATTGGCGGAGGCGAGGTTAATCTCACGCTAGCTCATTTCGAGGCAAAAATCATAGCTACTGAGCTTACGATCATTTCACTTGGGGAATGCAAGGCATTCATTACTGAATGATTACGATAAAAAGCGATTATTCATATCGGCTATGACCAATAGTTTAATATTAAATTAAATAGTGTGAACCACGAAGTATTTATCCTCGACTCAACTGAGGGTGAAAACAATGTTGGAGGTGGGCGCCGGTGAATAACAGCAATGACTTGTTATTTTTTAAATGAAGTATTTTTTAGGATTTTTTGTAGAGACTAAGATATTCACAGTCACGGTTAAGAAAATTAACAAAGAATTTTCAAGAATGTTTTGGTATGCACAATGAAACTATCCAATAATCGCCTACTATTTTTGTCGTTAAAATCTACGTAACATGATGCCTATCCTATCGAATACACTAACATTAAAATCGCACTCCAGCGATAATACAGTCAATGAGGGAATCTTTTTCATGGCATTTTAAAGTTAAATACTTTGAAAGAGAGATGGATAACTGTACTAGATGAAGGCCTCTAGGTTATCTCTGGCTCAAGGTCTAAATCAAAGAGGAACGACAAATTGATGAGTATGGTGGGTGAGGAGAGGCAACTTTTAGATGAGATACAGTGGAGACAGGTGGAATGGATGGAGCAAGTACTTAACCGGGAGGGGATATTGAAAACAGTGCTGGAGGGTAGAAAGTTGGCCAAACGAGGGAGAGGAAGGAAGAGAATAGGATTGTTTTAGATAGAATGAAATGGAATAGGCCGCATCGTGAATTGAATAGGGAAGTTCATGAATCAAAGGAAAACGGCCAGAATACTTCGTATATACTCATAATTAATGATAAGGTTATAAGATAAAATACGTGACATCAGAAAGGGCTGTGTAGCCTTAAACTCCTATGTCATGTGTGGCAAATCAAAGGAGTGTTTTTTGGAAAATTGGTCTTTGAACTCGGGTGACAGAATATTTTAGTAGATAGTAACTACAATAGTGGGCACGATCACCATGTTCCTCTATGTACTTGAATTTTCGTAACTACTTCACTCGCTAGTATCCCGGTCACCGCTACAAAAGGATTGGCTGGTTTGTTGTGCTGCCTTGATGCAATACGTTGAAGAGACGCACTTTGCGAATGCTTGAACTCGTGTCGAATGTTTGTATCACCCAAAAGCACGCTGTTCGCCGAATCCAAGTGGAGTGTGACAAGTGGGAATTAGGGAAACGAGCATGCTCTCGTAGCGATCATAAAAGGCTACCTCATCGGCTTTAGAACTAGTTTCATGCGATTTCGGGGTGGAAGGATACACCGTTCGTGACATTGACTAGAGAAATGTCCATCCGACCGTTTACAGTACAATGTTTCCAATTGGGAACAGATTTATAAAAATTTATGAAAATGATATTTCGTATCTGTGGTTAATTTTATAGCTTCTGTAATGTAAATAAAGTGTGGAAGTAATTCTTGAACGTGAATCGCATGACTTGTGTGTAGATTGGTTGCTAGTTATACCTTTTCAAAATTGTTTCTTTTCATCACCTCTGTAGTGAGCATGCGGTTAAGTCGACATTTTTCCCCAAACTCGCTCTCCAGTAACAAATGCTCATTTATAAAAAAGATAAATATATATTACGTTGTTAAACTTAGTTTTTTGGTCAAGTTTATATTTATCTTTCAAGTAACAACATAATATTGCGTGTCCCCTTTTGGGAACTTGCTTGAAAACGCATTTAAACATTTTTTTTTCGGGTTTTCTTTCATAATATCCCTTAATTAGTTGCAAAATGAATAGGATATGCAAAAAAATTAAAAAATCACTTGGTAAGTTAGTTCGGTCTTTAAAGGGTTACGTGCATTGTTTTTCTCGCATGCCACTCTACCGTCGGGTCCAAGAGAGCTACATAAGAGAAGTCCTGTGTTCGCCCCGTTGAGGCATAATTTTTGTTGCCACTTTAGACGCATTCTGATTATTATAAAAGTACCGAGTGTTTCAAAATGAACAACGGAGTTTGACGTTTTCTATAGATAAAATTTTTTACACTTAACATACACCTGTATCAGACATCATTGGCGCAGGGATAAGACATCCCCCCTGAGCTCAGAGAAATTTTTATGTTAAATCCATTTTACATACTTGGATAAATATTACTCATTTAATAGTGTAAGGATTAATAAAATACATATCAGAAAGCCGTAAAACTCACCGCTTTGAATCATTTATCTTAAAATTTATCTGGAGGAAGACCCCCGCACCTCCCGTTAACCCTGGCGGGTATTTCATATCCCTCAGTCCTCCAGTACTGATTGCATGTAAAACCCCCTCCAGGCTTCATCCCTAGCTGCGTCCGTGTCAGTCACCTTTAATTGCATTCCTAAACACCTTGTTGATCTTAAAGGAATGGCAGAAGTGTGAAGAAGAGGAAAATGCGTGGTTACTATTGGAAGTCAAAATATTTTAATATTATTTGATATATTTGGTATGAATTCCTGTGTCTTCAAAAAGGTGGAATACCTTGTAATAATATAATTTGTTGTTATTTTTTAAGTGTTTTTCATCAGTATCATTTTGAAATTTTCCGTATTGTATGCATATCTGCGGAACCCTCTGACATAGGGCTTAGAGCTTGCTTGCGGAGCTTTATTTGGCTTAGAGCTTTGTGTGGCTTAGAGGGTCCGTGTTTGTTGAATGTCATAAAAAGCATACACAGGCTGTTTCACGAGGAATCTACAATACTCCCGGAGGTGGAAGGAGAGACAATTTAAAGCATTTTTTGTTCATAAACATGGGGTCGCAACTCCTTAGTTACTGAGCTATGGTAACGCAAACATTAATTGGGTTGCACTTAGCATTTACCATTAAAACGGATTTTTTTGGGAATCCAGCCTTTCGAAAATTTGTTAATTATTCTGGATTTTTAATAAAATTAAATACCTAATTAAGTTTGGACGGAAAAACTCGATTGTAATCGTCAGAAAAAATAGTATTTGAGCTTAATTAAATAAGAGCTTTGAGAGAGTATAAACATTACGATTGAGCAATGTCACCCATTTTGATATTAATTGTTTCAGACAATTAAAATCGCGTATTTTCGTCTAAACTTAACTACACAATGTCATTAAAAACCCAGAGTATTTAATAAACTGTCGAAAAGGCTGGATACCCAATAAAAGCTCTTTTCCTGATAACTGCAAATTGCATCCAAAAAGTGTTTTCGTTGCCATAGCTCAGTAACTAAGGAGTTGAGACTCCATGTTTGTGTACAAAAAATGCTTATAATTGTCTGCCTTACCACCTCCTGAAATTGCAGAATCCTCCTGAAATATCCTGTATTAAAGATATACACATATTATAATTATGAAATAGCCTATACATAGGCTTGATATTCGTGATACTATGGTTAGCACGTAGGTCATAAAATCGGCGCAGAAAGCCCAGCACTCGTAATTCAGTTCTGGGGAATTATTTTTCTTGAAATTGAAGCGAGAGTTAGTACAATTCACGCAATGAAAATCTACGCATCCGTGAAAAGTGATTTTGAAGCTGCCTGAACAAGTCCTATCAAGTGCCTCACATCGCTGGTGACAGTAATGGAGTTCAACTACCTACATCGAAGCAGCTTCAACAGAAGAGCGATTTGAAATACCAAAATCGTTTAGTAGATTACTCGTCCGGGTTGGCCTTATGTAGAGCACGGGGTCAAAATACCAACAGTTCAAGATTCGAGAAAGAGGGAAGATAAGCCAGGAAGCGTTGGACTGACCCTAATGACAAACAGAGAGACTATCAGGTTTGCGAAATTTTCCGAGAAATCCAAGGCTCAGCACAATGGGGAATGGTGCAATATCCGCAATAAGCACCGATGAATTGCTTAGTTTTTTAAACCCGTTTTCACGCGGTGTACGCATCCGTGCAAGTACGTGGCTTGTCCAATTCTCGGGAGGATGCACGGAATTAGAACAGCGGTTGTTTCCTGGACACGAACTCGTGCGTTTGCGCAATTTTGGTTGTTTACGCGATGGAATTTTGACGTCAAATGTGTTTACGCATTCAACCGCGCTGGTGAGTGCATCGTGTAAACACGCAATTAGAGGAGTCGACATGTGCGTCATTGTGGAAAAATAAAGCTGAGATCCAATCTAATTTTTTCAGAGTTAAATGGCGACCGATATAAAATTCAATTGATTCAGACATGATACAATGGAAATTTGACGCAATAAAATAAAAGGTAGTTGTACTTTTCCGCAATAATCTAATTCGTACGACGCATTTCGGCTCGTAGAGCCATAATCTTTTACAAGATATCACAGTACATGAGGACATCGCATTTTTACATTTTAGAAAGCAATACGAAATGCGTCGCACGCATTTAAATAAATAATTATTTTTTTCTCACACTTATAATTGTGATGTCCTCATGTACTGTGATGTCTTGTACCAGATGATGCAGATCTCTGAGTCTGGTCGTTGCTTTGACGAAGACCAATGACGCTGTATTATCGTGCTGTGGGTTGCACAAATGTAGCCGATTTCCTTGTATTTTCCGCCCCTAATATCTCGAAAAGTATTGAGCTTTGGCGGCTTAAGCCAAAATTACACCTTATGTCGATACCTCCATTGCACAAGCGCTCAACTATCGCCCGCCGAATCAAATCCGCTCATCTAGGAGCCCAAAAATGCGAATGCTTTCAGCTGGCATTAGCCGGTGCACTAACGCTCACCACCAATTCTCCAAGCTTCGGAGGTGATCGTTTGTACTCCGTCTGAGCGGATTCGTATTGTTGGACCCTTAGATGAGCGGATTTGATTCGGCGGGCGATATTTGAGCGCTTGTGCAGTGGAGGTATTGATGTCTATCCATTTCTTATCACATATCAAAATTTGAATGAGATCTTGTGGTGACACTCGAGGGACATTCCTTGTAGACATTGTCACATGGAACTACGGGTAGAACCTCTCATTTCCAGTTGAGTAATAAAAAGCTATATTTTCAATGGTTTAGAACCGTAAACCGGGAAAACTTTGCCGAGTGGATTACTTTGCCTGGTTTTGAAAAATATTAAGTTCGACGCCCTACCAAGTGCCCGAAGTAACTTAGAGATGCGCCTATGTTTTCATCACACAGGCGACATATTTGACTCTCCTTGCAATGAAACGCGTGCCATCTTTACGTTTTCCAACAAAAATGTCAAAGTTTTCTTTTAATATTGAAGTAAGTGGATTTCAAACATTCCATTTTCAATGTTTTGAGTATCTCTATGAACCTTTCTTCATATTAAAGAGTTTTTAAGGCTCAAATTTATTTTTTTCCATTTTTTTGTTGAGATTTCCACTGCTTATAAATCTGTTGGTAAATTTTCCCAAGTTCTAGGGTAACTTTACCAAGTTCAATGCTATGTTATCTATTTTTTTTGTATTTTAAAGTATAAACTTTTACTTAAGTTGTAATTTTTTCTCACATTTTGAAAGTAGAGACTTATGGTTTAAGATGGTTTCAAAACGTTATCGCATCTTAACTTACCAGGAAGGATTTGATAAATAAAAAAAAATGTGTCAAAATTGTTCCGGGTGACGGAAAGATCAATTATGTGTGATAGCCATTTCCAAATACGAGGTGAGTTCAATAAGAAATGTCATTATGTGCCATAAGTCAATGCATTTTTTTCACGAACATTTTGGTTGAAAAGTTTGGAAAATTCTTGTGGAACATTTAAAAATATTCCCACTTCGTCTCGCATAGTTTCTTTGGCTTCCTACAGCTGACTGCTCCATACGGATCCATTAAAATGGCGTCTGTGACCGAGGTGCGTTCCAAACAATGGGCAGTGATTGAATTCATTTTGGCGGAAAACCAGCGTATCTCATATATTCAAAGACGCTTGCGCCATGTCTACAGTAATCTTGCGGTGGACGAAAGCACGGTGAGTCGTTGGGCAATGCGTGTTTTATCATTGCCGTCACGGAGCTGATGAAGTTCTTGATGCAGTGCGACGTTAGACATAGACATAGACCAGTGGAATGGTACCGTGCAGGCATACAGGCCCTTCCTTCATGGTGGCGTCTAGTCGTAGCATTGAATGAAGATTATATTGAAAAATAGTGTTGTGTAGCTAAAAGATAAGGGAATCATATGGTGTATTGAAATGCAGAATAAAACAACCCCTATTTCAGAAAAAGATTGCGTTGCATTACCTATTGAACTCCCCTCGCATGTTCCAAAATAGCTGGCATCCAACAAGTTTTCACCGCTTCCACCTAATATCACCCCATCTCTTCCTGCTGGTATTCTTCTACCTAAGCCGAGGCGATGGACGGCCAGTCGACTTTAATGCTTCCTCCCGAGCCTCTTAGCACTACGGGCAGGGTCGTTATCTCGTCAAGCGCATTGACAGGCCTCTGGGCGAGAGGTTGCAAATGACCAGAGTAAACGCGAACTCAATTATGGCCACGTTTTCCTTCCGCAATCCCCTCCCACTCACTCCCACCCCAGCCAAACGCGAGCGGGCGGAACACGAGTTGGTAGCGTGCACCAAAGTCGGCCAAGTAACCGCCCGATCACTCCCACACGACAATGTGGGAGCATATCCAACTCTTGTCGCCCAAGGTAGGTATCACAAAAATATAAGCAAAATTTGCTCCCGAAATGAATTATTTCATTATATTTAATTTTCTAAGGTTATCCGCTTCAATGTCAGTCTTTCTAGAGCGCAATTCTGCCTTACCAATACGACTATTATGATTATCTGAGACCCGCTGGTCATCAGTTCGGTTAGCACGCAAGGTAGTTCGTTGCGCATTTGTTTAAATTCGACGACCCTAGATTGGTCGCCTTCTCCTTGGCATTGGAAATAATCGAAGAAAAGAAAATATTCGTGCACTTTGCGGTAAATTGTCCTGCCATGTCAAACTTCAAACTATTTGTAAAAATGACGGTATGAGCAACAAACGGTAAGTAAAGAAATTAGCCTAAAGTAAGTTATAAAAGTTATCGTGCATTAAATGTGTGAATAAATAATGAAAAATGAACTCTTAAACGACTATTAAAAGGATTTATTTTGTGAAAAAAACTTAGAAAGAGATTTAAAATTACATAGTCGCCAAGGGGGCAGTAAGCCGGAAACGCTACAATTTTCAGAATTTGTAAGAATGAATTTTGAAAATTCACCTTAAATAACGTGAAAATTAATTGAAATAATAAGAATGCGTATTTATTTTTCTTTCCAAAGGTATATGCTCCAACTACATGTGACTGTTATTACTAATTAAAATTTTTAAAAGATAAAAGTAATATAGAAATCGAGGCTACCCCAATCAGACGTTGCGACACTTTTCAATGGGCACTATCCTGTATGCGAAATCATTTGCGCCTTCATCCCAAGTGACTCCACTCTGATTTGAACGCGGCACTAAATTTTCAATGGATATGACGAAATCCCCCCCTCGTGTTTACACGAGGATATTTGCGGCTTAGAGGGGTGCAGCGTTAATTGCATCCCCTCCAAATGAAGCCCTAAAAATGGTAACCACCACCCCAAATGCATACATTCAAAAATATTTCTTCCTATAAACTTGATGGTTAGATCTAACGACAATCAGACAAAAAAACGTTATGGGTCATTTGAGCTTAGATCGATATCACGGTTGATGCACGACCTGTGCTTTGATTGATTGCATGTTTCAGTTATCGTTTCAGGTCAATATAAGTACTTACGCGAAGTTAATCTATTTCGAAAGGGTTTTGGTCATACCACCCAGGGTTAATCTTTAATGTAAACCATCCACTTACAGTAATAAAAATAAAAATAATTATACTTTAGATTTATTTGCTATTTTATGCTTCCGAAAAATATGCAATGACGATAAGTGTTGATACACTTTCATTTAATACAAATTTAATACTTAGTCAACTGATGTAGTAAGTTGCCGTAGAGAAAATGCTGCGACATTTCCGTGAGATAAATTCCAGCCGTTCTGAACAATATGTCTTTGGTTAATTCTTTCCTTCAACCTCTCGGAGAAAATCAGGATATGACTTAGGTCTCTCGGAGATTTGATTTTTCAAACCATCAATACTCTTATTAAAAATTGACACCGAAATAATTAAAAGCACCTCATTCAATACCTTTCACTTTGCTTCTGAAAGATAATTGGAGTAGGCTGATGATACACGGGGTATGGGTAACGAGGAGAATGATGAGGTTGAGATGGACCAAAAGAGAAAGCATCTAAGAGGTTCTAGATTGGTGGGAGATGAGACCTTCTAAAGGAGAAAAGTAGGAGACGCAGAGTAAGGGTGAAGCTAAGGGCAGAGGGAATGCTGAAAACCGTAATAAGAGGAAAATATGCTGGGTTGCGAGGAATGAGGATGGAAGAGAGCAAGATTCATGGATGAGATGAAGAGAAATAGCCCTACGTGGAATTGGAAATGGAAATTCTACCTGAGGAACGGCTTAAGACTGTGATATAGGGTGCTGAATGAACTGGGAAGAGAGGAAGAATAGGATTGCTTTCACTATGAGGCCTTTGCCGGGATGAATGAAGAAAAACGGTCATAGAAGGTGTAACATAATGTAAACAAGCCACCATGTTGTTTGTAAATAATTTAAAACTAACAATGATAGTGAGGGACGGGGAGATTGTTGTGAACGGAAAAAGGGGAGTCGTGTATGGAGAGAAGGAAGAGATAGACGTGATAGAAAGGATTGGGAGAAAAATTAAAGAGTGGTGTATTGTGCGACCGGAGGAAGAAATACGGCAGAACCCAGGATTGGTAGGAGGAATTAAAGGACGCGGAGAAGAAGGATGCGTCTACGAGAGAGAGAGAGACCGGAAGAAAGGGATAGGAAGAGCTCAAGACCCCCACACTGGTGCAGTTCATGGCGGTGGTCCAGTTAGTGGTACTACGGATAATATAAATGGGATTGTGATAGTCATGGTGGCTTTTTGATGTTGTTTTTTGCTCCGAAGTTTCAAAATATAGAGCTTGTTTTTGAATTGTACTGAAACTATTTGTTAAGTTAGTAGTGGATATTTTAAAACGTTACAAAGGGAATAAAACACTCTCACTATTTCAACAAGATAGAAGGGATTCCCAGCGCACTGGCTGAATTAATTCCTCTGGGATTCTACAAGGGGTCAAGTCTTCCATGCCCGAAGTTTCTACACGCGAGTCAAGAATAGAAAACTTGACCACGAGACTTGGAGAACCAGAGACGAATTCCTTCAGCCTGGTCACTTGGTGGTAATTCATCCTGAACAAAGTTTTTGATCAAATTCACCTTTACAGCACCACAATTTATGAAAAAAAGATTAACAGTTTCAACCTCCCTACTCCACAGTCAGGTTGCCTCTGCTGCGCTACCGGTCGTTGCCTCGTCGCCGGTAGTTGTGGCGCTGTTGCCTTTCATAGTGTTGCACCCGTTGTTAGTGGCTATAGTTTCGCAAAGGAGAACCACTTCAGTGGAGACACAGGAATTAATTGTGGCTTGCCACTGTGTGTCTCCCATAATGTGAGCAGGCTGTTTTTGGTCCATTTTTGAACGTTTTTTCCCGCGAATTTACGCAACGTCAACCTAAAGCGCTGGGAAATATGACTTAACTGTGCGTGCACAGATTCTGCATCGGACGCAGCAAAACCTCATCCTTGCAGTACTTGGTATGACTGAGATAGACTATAAATTGTGACCGCGCAAAATGGAGACACGCTGACGCGAGATAAATAGATATCTATAGAAACTCACTGCAACAGTTGAAAATTGGTTAAATGATCCCTAAGTGACCGTTTTAAATGGGTACTTATGCCATACTCCCTCATCAAGTCACTCCCGAGCATACCGGTTCCCACATTTATGACCTATACCCCAACCCTTACCATAGAAAAACCACCCGTCCCCAAAGCCTTACGCCCTCACCACCTTATAGATGCATATCTAAGGACCTCCAGCACTCACCAAATGACCACTTTACCGAGCGCTGAAACACGCATCGTGAGATTATTCACATAAATTATAGCTTGGTAAAAGTAACTTTAATGAATCCTGAGAGAAAAGGGGCCTCGATCCATAATCACAAAGATTGTGTGTTAGAACCACTTTCCGCACAAAAAAATAGCTTAAGATATTTTAATGTGAGATGGTGAGAATTTATGCTTAATACCTACCTCAGCCGACGCGACGGGCATATAGGTCGACGGGTAGCTGGGAACACATCAGAAATGGAATGGGACGCGAAGGACCATAAGGAATAATTCCAAATCGCAAATATATAAGAGGGGGTGGCTGAATAGATAAATACATAAATTCTATTGCCACTGGCATAACTTTGCGGAATTCGATAATGAGTGAGACTGAAAAGCAATAACTTCCTTTTTCTAAAAAATTGAGTATTTTAACGACGGGGTATATTTTAACACGAGGGTTTTAATGCCTGATGATGACTTACTACGAAAAAACCACGGCCACATAAATAGGATTATATAAAAAAAATAGAGTTATTACTACATGTATACCCCCTCATGGTGATCAGATATAAGATAATAATTTAAATCGAACCAATTATCAAGGGAAAAGTACCTAAAACGATTCAACAAAGAATCTACACCATCGCGCTTTTCAAATTTATATAAGCCTTAAGGTTACAATAGAATTGAGAACAATCACTAAAACGTGCAATTGAAAAGTTGATCCTTCTCGTACAATAGAGAGACATCAGCTAGAGAGAAGTGATTAGAGAAACGCTAGTATTCCAAATTAAAATTGATAATACACCATTGTGATTCCGGTGAATGCATTAAATGCCTTGAATTTAGTGCGAAACAGAAGTTTTCTAAGGGAAAATTGTTAATAGTCGAACAAAGTGCAACGCAAGGCTTTAAAATGGCTTAAGAACTTTATTTCTCCAGATAAAGTTTTCCTTTAATTCTGAGTGCCTTGGTAAAGTATTTTTTTCACAGTTGCAAGTCACGCCAAGTCCTCGGAGACTTGAAAATTAACGGAAAATGGTATCCTGAGTAGGGATTTGATTTTTTTATGCGGACTTATCCTGGTACTGCTTTGCTGAGAACAATATGGAGTCAAGAAAAGACCTTTGCGAAATAATCGTGGAAGCCTGTCAACTTCGAAGTACCTGAACTAAAAGTTGGCCTTTTTTATCACTTAAAAAATGTGATCAAAATTAAAAATCGCAAAATTGAATTAAAATTGATTTTTTAAGGAAAGAATAGGCAAATTTGGATTAGCGGTAAAATAAAAAAAATGTATTCTGCGTGTGTATGTGTGTGTGAAAAACCGAGTGTTTCTAAAAGCAAACTACTTTTCATGTGCGTTACTTTTTTATGTGCTTATAATAACTGGATTTTTAAAACTGAATGCACAAACGATAATAAAATAAAAATTACCACTGAATTGAACTAAATAAAATTTGCATAAGATATTGATAGTATCTACGGAAAATCGTTAAGTCATTGTGTGGAGAAGAATGGAGAAGGTGAAGTGGACGGAGAAGAGGAGGAATGACGAAATGTTGGACATGGTTGATGAGAGGATGCAGCTTCTACATGAGATGCGAGGGAGAAAGAAAGTATGGATGTAAATGATACTTACCGAGAAGGGGATGTTAAAAACGGTGTTGCAGAGCATAATGTTAAGTATACGGGCGAGAGGAAGGAAAAGAACAAAATTCCTTTTGGATTAAATTAAATGGAGTGAGCTTTAATGTGAATTCCAGAGGGAATCGCTTGAAAGAAGGGGAGGCTTCCAGAATGCTTACTAAGTACTCCATGGAAACCTAACTTAAACAGTAAAATACTCTAATAATAGGGAATCGGGTTGGTGTGGTGGCTAGAGTGTTGGCTTCCCACCCGGCGGGCTCGGGATCAAATCCTGGCAGTGGCAGAGAATTTTCAGAGACTGACCGATCCCTGCTTGAGTGTTAAGTGGAGGACATTTCAAGAGCAACACTCCGTCCGTCGGATGGGACGTTAAGCCGTGGTCCCCTTGGGGCCTTTCGTTAAGAGGAGGCTTATGCCGACGCCGGGTTTCTCTCCACCCTTCCTTACCTACCCTTCTCTCATGGCGCGAATGACCTGAGCTGTCTGTCGCCTACTCCAAATACCATATCAAACTCTAATAATATTGATAGTACTAGTTCTGTTGGAACAATATATAAAGGTATCTTTGTATGAGGTACCTCTAAATTCCACTGGTTTTATAAAGGGTATTATATAATTATTTGTGAATTGAAGTAAGTGATATAACTACTAGCTGACGCGGCAAACGTTGTTTGGCCATGTAAATTATTTCCTGTGAATATTTTGGTAGTCAAATAAAAAATAACAGACTTATTGTAAGTGTGTGGGGATGTTATACATGACTAAAAAAGGAATGGCGAGCAGTGCACCATGAAGACCTATAAAAATAACAAAACATCAAGCATTCATTTTTTTTGAATTCATTGCACTTTTATTATCTTAATAAATAAATTTAAAATTACTTCTCTGTCACAAATTTTAACAGTTAAAAAATATCAGTATCTTAGTGCAATCGAGTGTACGATATTTTTTTATTGAGTCCATGTTTAACCAACACAAACAAACTGGATGGTTTACCCTCGCGAGAACCTGCCACGTATAATTTTTCGTGTGAAAAACACATTGTGCCCAAATCTAAACCGCAAACTGACTTCGTTTGGTCTGACTGTTTTTGCGAATGCCAATGTAATTGGAAATTGAGCCCATTTGAATTCAATGGGCACACATGTCGGAATAGTAGGGATTCGTGGTATTAAAACATGTTCTCATTATAAATTTCCATTCAAAATTTTCGAAAACGTTTTTCATCAATTTTTTAATGACTAATCGCGTTCCATTGCACAGCCGTGGTGGGTTCGAATTACGAAGAAAAATAACTGGATATCCAACCTACAGTTGTAAACGGTGCGACGGCATGCCAGGTAAATCCAATAAACTCAGAAACTCAGGTGGATAATTTAAAGATTCGCTTTTATCGCAAACAGTATCGATAGAAGAGATGTCAAACTACATAAACAATACTGACGGTCGTCTAGGGGACAGGAAACCAAAAACGCTAAAATTTCAGAATTTTAATGTATTGCTTTCCTAATTTCCCCATAAATCACATGGAATACGAAAATCAATTGCAATAATAAGAATGTGCATTTCTTTTTCTTTACAATGGTATATGTCTCAACTAAATATATCGGTTATTTCAAACAAAGAGAAATATATCGGTAATTTGCATGAATGAGCACTTGCTCAGACCTGAACAGACTCAAGTGCTAGAAAAAGTTGAAGGGTACATTCTAGCTGATCACTATGTAAGAGAAATAATATTCGTGGTGGGTCCTACATTTTGCTAGAGGAAAGTGACAATCTTGCATTCAAAATACGGAATGATTTGAAAACCTTTAATGAAGAGTGTACATATATTTGAAATCTCAGTTATAGAAATCATGCCCTGTAAAACTGTGATAATATCTCTGTATAGAACGCCCTATCATCACAACTTAGAATCATTTATGTCTAAATTTCAATCCGTCAATAACTAATAAACTAAAACCAGAAAGCTTAAAGAAAAGTATCCTCCTAGTCACAGATTGTAATATAGATTTACTGAGCACGAAATGCTGTAACAGCAACACCATGGAAAACCAGCAACCAAAATCTACAAAGCAATCATCCACTGATATGTTAATGAATATCCCTCAATCATTTGGGTATGAAGCACATTTTGATGTGCCCACAAGGGAAACTGATCTTACTAGTACATGCATAGATAATCTGATCACAAATTTGAAGTATAGTGAAAAAAAACTATGTATTTTAGAACCAGGTCTATCTGATCACAAAGCTTTACTTATAACCTTACCTGTTAATCCTGAATCTAAGAAAGAAATTGGCAAGTAAAATTAAGTAAAGTTAGGGACTTTAGTCACGAAAATATGGAGACATTTAAATATCTTGTCTGTTCTTCTATCACATAGGGGTAAGAATTCACAACTGCATATTGGGAAAACTCAATTCAAATAACGGTGTACTGTCAAAAGATGCATTACTTAAATAAAGACAATGTTGATTGGAAAAATCTATTATAGTTTGAATGAATTTTTGAACGAGGGCTACTCATTTTTTAAATTTATGCAATGTTTTTTAATGTATATACTTGATGGAGGTTTTTATACATTGCATTTGTGTTTTTTTCTGTATGGCTATGACGAGACGACAATTTAATTGTAGCTGGTAATGATGCTATGAACTGTAAATGTCATGTGCCAATAAATTATTATTGTTATTAATATTATTATTAATGTGATAATTATCACTAATTCAAACATGCAAAAGAAAAAAGGTCTGCAGGCATGAATAACATAATTTACATGTATTTCTTATGGAAACGATTCAGGGCCCAATTCAGGGACTCGTGGGCCCTGCGGAATAACGAATTATAGTTAACATCCTATTATAAGACCTACTGAATATACACACAAAATTTCATAGGAATCGGTCCTGCCGTTTCGAATGAGTTTGGCTACAAAAAAACTGTGACACGAGAATTTTTTAAATTAGACTGAAAAAGAGATCATAGCATTTACAAAATCATCATGACAGCCAAATAGTAGAGGAGAAAACGATAGAATGGTCATTATGATTCAGTTATTCAGTGGGATCTTCGGAGGAAAAAGGATGAGGGCCTCTTTTCCTTCTTTTCGGGTGCGAACAGTCATCGCATAAAACAACTTGGATGAAGAGAAAGGCAAATAGAGATTTTTTCAGGAAAAAAATTGGGTGGCCGAAAATTTGATAGCTAATGTTGGCCAATCGTGTCACAAAACTTTATGTCATTGAAATGAGGAGGTTCACATTCAGCTCTTCCATCCAGCTCTCATTGTTGCCTCAACGTAAAAGTTTTCAAAGCTGTCAACCAAACTCAGATTGATTCACATCATTACGCTTACATTTACGTGGACATAAAAAGCATAATTGTTGACTTTAGGGTAATAAACTGTCCTATTGAAGATCCTAGGGTAATGTCCTATTGAAATATTGAAGATCATTAAACCATTATAATCGACGAGACGCAGGGGTTAGCCCAAGAGAAATTCTATCATCGACGACTAATTCGGGAGGCTATCGAGATTGAAAAATGCCCCCAAAATTTCAACAGATTGGACGGCGTTAAACTCAGCCAGACGTGGAAAACGATTTTTCGAAAGAGAAAACGGCGAATATGTTACCAACAAGGTTATTCGCTAGATAAGAAGAAGAGTCCGCCTGCCGCTCAAGGACAGGGGTGAGAGTTTTGCTGACGTCAGCTCCGCCCTCCTCCCCCACTACTCCGGTGGATGGGGGAGGTTGGACGACTATATTAATTGACAACCAATTCCGTAATTTCATTCAACGCCTGATGATGCGCCCTGTAACGGTCGCGAAAGCTTGCACGACAAAGCGCAACACGCAGCTGCACCCGGAAGCCGTTAGCAACGATCATTAAACCAACAAAGATCAATGAAAACTTTTCGGGTGAAAATCATAGTCAATCGTAAAAACCACTGTAATTTATAAAAAAAACTACGTTCACACTATTTTTCACGCTAACAATAAGATAGCATGTTGAACTCCAAGGCACTTTCAAGAGAACAAAAAAGATACTAGGCACAGAGGAACTAGAGGCATCAAAAGAAACGTTCGCACCGTCTACGCCATTGAAGAGGAAAACGATGAAGCGCGAGAAAATTGCTTAGAAGTTAAAGGTTCTCCATTCCATTCACAATCTAGGTAACCAACATTCAAATACAATACCGAGAAAAAAAATAAAAGTACCTATCACTGATTTGAACGCGATATATCATGAATAAATAAAAGAAGTTATATTTAAAATGCCTTCTTAATGACTGTATCTGATAAAATAATAGAAAAATTAAAGTGATCCAGCCAAACAAGGAATCGCCGAAAGAGCATTTTTAATATCAATAACCTGGAATTGGTTGGACGCAATTTTTCACTGAGCTACCCTTCAAACCAATTTATTTACCCTGACGTATTTATTTTAAATACTTTATTAAACAGGTCAAATAAAAAAATGGGCATTAACGTTGTTTTATGTTTCAAAGGTACACTTAACAGCAGATGTTAACTAACCTTTTCCAGCAAGACTGAGTCGAATGAGCATTATTAACCTATGTCAGAGAGAGCACGGTCAAATGGAAAATAATTGAACGGATAGCGATATGCATAAAATTTGCCTTACCTTTTACTTCACCGAAGTTTAGGAGTTGGTTCATGTGCATAATAAACGCAATGGGAACCAATACTTTCTAAGAGAAAATTTAGTTAAAAGAGCATAATATAATGATTGCACGCAAAGAAGAGAAACATACTCTAATATCTGCGGCAGAGTTAGAGGAATATATTTATTCTTTGCAATCTTTTAATGGAAAGCATCCTGTTTTACATAGAAAAACAGGTAAAATTAACAGCACCTCACGAAGAAAAATAAATAGTTGCTCAGAAGATAGCCTACAATTGGATAGACGTAAAGTAAAATTTAAACCCCATGAGGAACAAATATTTTGTTGCAATCTACAGTGCTCGAAATAAAGGAAGAAAAGAGTGTACCGTGTGATCATCTAACAACTGAGAACCAGTAGCAGTTGCAATTATTGCACATGTACATCAGACAGAAGTAATTGAATCCTAAGGTTAAGTCTTTAAACACTCCGGATATCTTAGGACTTATTTTTTTCCAACCTCATTAACTTCCTATTTTTCTAATGTATCCTACAGTCTTTTTTCCTTCTATTTCCCTAAAGATCCCTTTTTTTCTCTCATCGTTACTTCCCAACTAACACATTTTTACCGAGAGCACCATTCCACTTAATTTTTTGCGTAAGGAAATAGTTATAAAAGAGACAAATCCTTCCTTTTCTTGAAATAGCCTTAATGGAATTTGCCCCTAGCATTCTCCAACAAGACGTAATGATAGAATCCAATATATTTTACAAATGTTTGGCTAGAATGTACGACTTTAAAGCATAGTACGTCGGCCTAGCCTAAGGCACTAATTAACCCAATTTTCGAATTTAAGTGCTCCTTTACAAAAGTAGAGGACATCTTGAGGGCATGGGTAGTATGACGATACTACCGCAGTGCAAAGAAGTGCTTCAACACGTTTTATCATCTCTAAACTTGACGCATTGATCAATCACAAACTATTTTTTTTCGCAAGCTAAATAGCATATTGTATTTTCTCAGACTTTTTTCAATCTAAGGGTTCCTTTATTTTTCTCCTTCACAGAGTATTCAGATGGATTTTTCATTTTAAGTAACTATTTTATTTCTATTTCATAATATAATAGAGAGTGTTGAGAGAGAAACTAAAAGCTAATACATATTTCCAAGTCACAAAAATCATTGAATTTTTTAAATCTTCAACAAGGTTTCACATCTACACCAAGTTATATTGGTGCTACAGAAGAATGATGAAAATCAAATGGATCGACCGAGTTAGTAACGAGGAAGTCCTAAGAAGGGTAGGAGAGAAGAGAAGCCTCATGAAAACCTTAATAAGAAGACGGAACAACCTTATAGGCCACATCTTGAGACATGATGGCCTGATGAAGACAATCGTCGAAGGACAGGTGGAAGGCAAGAATGGAAAAGGAAGACCCCGAACAAAATATATGGAACAAGTAAAGAGAGATGTGAAAGAGAAGAAATACGTAGGAGGGAAAAGATTAGCTGATAGGAGAACTGAGTGGAGAGCTGCGTCAAACCAATCCTAGGATTGTTGACCAGTGATGATGATGATGACCAAGTTATATAAAGATAGCGAAATTTTGTCTACCCTAGTGAGAAAAATTATGATTTTCATCTGGTTCTGAGTTATCTGAAAACTCAGTTTAATAGCTAATCGGAAAGTGTTAAAATTGAGTTGCAAGATTTTACCCGTACAATACGACAAACAGCAGAGCGAGTTTTCAAAAAAATGTTGCAATAAAATATGCAGCATTTATTTTATGAATGTGTCGAAGTAGCGAGAGCTTCCGGTTGGTGTTCAAACACCCTGCCCTCCCTTATATTTGCCCTGACCTCAATCATTGCCCTTTAAAGCAGCACACGGAGTCCCAAGGGGACGCTAACCCTTTCCTGGTCGTCCTCTCTCTCATACAGCAGATACTTATCGCAACAAAGAGAGAGCAGTTTTCCCCTTCTCCCTCAAGCACCTCCTGTTGCCATGGGGAAGTACGTGGGATATGTGAGTGTGTGATCAAATGGCACCCAACCACCGTCCGACGGTCACATTTGACCCGCCCCCACCTCCCCCCCCCCCCCCCGAAGACAAGACTCTGATTCGGCGCGAAATCCTCAGACCACGGGGACCATCACGAATCCCTCCAACCCTTTCAACGGACGGAACTGTTTACTCAAGTCAAAGATTTTTCTCTTGACCCCGGTAACGCTCGGCACCGCATCAAAGCCGGGAAGATAAAAAAAATGAAAATCTCCGCGGTTGAACCGCTCACAGCTTTGAGGTTTCTTACTAAAAAAAGACAATTTTTTTTGCAAGGGAGTGGGGATAAAAAAAAGGGATTCGGTTGTGGGGATTACCTTCTCACAACCGAGTGGTTCGGAGTAAACTAGATACGCCTAGGTATTCATGGGGAAACGATTTCATTTTAATCTCCGCACTGGACGTTCATGCGGTAAAATTTCCTACGATAACTTCCTCGGAGGAAAAATTGAGTTACGAGCGCAAGGAGTAAATCTGATCCGTGCAGTCCTGCAAGCATGAGAATAGAGGCTTAAAGAATGAAAATGCTATTTGGTAGAGCCGAGGAAAATTGATTTTCTAAGGGAAGGAACTTTTTAAGAGGATGAATCACTCCCGCTTGATTGGCGTTTTCATTTTCTAGCGACGTATTGCTCACTTAATTCTGAGATGAAAATACCAAGGTAGATAATTAAAAATTTAGATAGTGGCAGTGCAAAATAAGGTGGCGAAATCTTACGGAAATTTGTGGGGGTTTGAACCAAACACCCATCTCCACCCACGCTTGCTACGTGCTTATCAGTTGCGCAATATACAAAACGCAACATGTTAGGAAATAAATACACAAATAGGTACATATAAAGCACCTCAAAACACTTTAACGCTTTTGATGGAGTGCCTCCTTTATCATCCGATTAAACCAGAGAAAAATTCACTAACTCGTTTTAAACTATATGGTACTCCATTATAAGGTTTCTTGGTTTTTAAGTAGTGGTATAAGTAAAAGTTAACAAAACAAGAAACCTTAAATTAAAAGATTTTTAAGGTCCTCACTTCTCGTAGCGACGTAATTTCGGGAAAAATCATTCAGCTTTCAATCCCAAGAATGAATGAGAACAGTGTACACCTGATATAACCGACCGATTTCATTCATATTTTTTAAAGGCCCTGACTCCTCGTAGCGTCGTCATTTCGGGCCCAATCAATTTAACTTTCGACCCCATAGAATGAATGAGTACGAGGTACGCCTGGTTTAGCCGACCGATTTCACTCATCTTCTAGTCTCGTTTAAGTTAGTTACATTGGGATACTTCCTTGCTTTCGAATCGAAGCGACCTTGATCCTTCGTGATGGTCAAGGAGAGGAATTGAATAAGCTGTCCCTTTACTCTCCTCCGGTTCGGACAACCCACGAGGTAAGGAGCTTTCTCCTTCAAATGAAACTATCCACCTTGAGGAGGTCCGAGGAGACGGTGAAGCGTGTAATTCACTCGTCCCAATCCGCTCACCTTGAGCTTCAAAGCAGTTTCCTCCATTCCCCACCAGAAGATCCCCCCTATCGAACAAACCCTTGCGGTCGACTGAGCGGCGGAAGCAGGGGTTCTTAGGACACCCTATTCCTATACCCATCCTTTCCTCCCTCGTAAACATATGAGGCTCAGACTCACGCGGTAGCCTCCATTAAAGGAGGTCCAAGAACATGGCCGTTAAGCATTATAGCTATTGCCGTTTCGCGTAGATTATATTATATCAAATATCGTATCCATCATATGTTTACTATCTCTTGTGTAACAAAAGATGGCGATGCGTGCTTTTCCCTTCATATATATTTGATGCAGTAGCGTGCTCACTGTTAATGGAATTGGCTACTTTACATAACGCACCCGAAATTTACCCAAAAACTTCCATTAATCTGCAAATCTAAGCCATCAGGTTATGGGTCCAGGACGTTTTGGTGTGGGAATTTTTTTTTGGTTGTGAGTGCGCATTAAAAATAATCCCACTGGAATATTCGTTGTGAAGGAAGCCGGCTGGCGTAGGTTAATAAACGCACAATATGGCGACCGATGATTTATAAATGGCAGCCAAGGAGGCCCAAGAATATGGCGATTAAACATTGAATCTTTTGCCGATTGGCACGAATTTTGTTCGGCGGCGGCGGCACTAGGCAGCTGTACCTCGTTCAGTGTTAATTTCACCGTTAACCGTAGTGGAAGTGGACTTTTTTTTATTTAGATGAAAATCGCCTCGCATGCGTTAAATTTTTGATGCAATAACTTATTGCCTCATTTACTCATTACTGCCGGGTATTTCCTAGAGAACATTATATCGATGACTAGTAGCGCCGCGACAGGCAGTTTTGAAATTTTTGATTTTAACGTGCGCGGAGCGACAAAAATAATAGCAGCGGCCTTGAGAATCACTTGAATTATAAGTAAAATGAACTTGTTGATAAGTAAAATGTTGAAATCAAACTCTTCGTTTAAGACTCTTGCCTGTAAAAATTTGATAATAAAATTATAAAGTGCCGGCCTCGCTGGCGACGGGGTTCAGTCCTCGCCTGCCAAAGAACTGGTAGCGGATTCGAGTCCCGCCTGAATAAGTTGCCTCTTTTCAGAGAATGGTTGTTCGTGCATTTTAATCGTTAAATTTATAGAGAACTCCGATGTGAAATGCCACTATGATATTTACGGCAGTATGGGAATTTAAAAAAATCCTTTAAATTTCAAGACGATGTCATAAGGTTTAAGCGATGATTCCATCATCAAAATATACCAGTCGACAGGGATGTTCACGATTTCTTAAAAGAGGTTAATCAGGCCCGAGGAAAAATAATAATATTCAATTAGAGGAAATAAATTATTACGACTTCAATCTGTATTCCATCGTAAGTTGGTGAAACATCGATTTTTTACGGCACATTTTATCACAATCTTTGTACCCACAAAAACCAGAGTAGTAAGGTATTAAATTAATATCTCCATAATCGTGTGTTTAATTTTCAATTAACATAGGTAAACTAAACTATAATTCGTTGTCTTGGGCGTGAGTTCGTGGAATCAAATTAACATAATGAAATGTAAAAATCTTTGTAGTTCCACATAAATTTAATACTGTACGACCTAAGTGTGGACGTGGTACGTCATCATATGGTGTTCGTCATCATTTCGACGTGACACATCACCAAATGATGACGTGCCACGTCGAAACTTGACTTCCAGTAGTTTATAGAAAGAAAGACGTCGAGAAAATTCTCTGCCGGCACTCACCACCTATAAAGTGACCCTCAATAATGGCGACACGTTCATTTACCCCGATGAGGTCTCCAGCATAGGAGAAAAAACTTGGCCGTTTAAAGTCTGGATGCGGGTGACCACCATAATCCACCAAGATTTAGATAACCCTAGATTAATACACCTGGCTCAGAGTCACGCGGTCTCTAAACCTTCGTCATTTTGACGACGCTATTTTTACATTCCAATGAGATTATTTTTGTGCTTTAAACCAATCAACTTAAAGTTTTATTAAAGCTAATGTATATTTTAAATTTGAGGTCATATTTTTCATTGAAAATATTTTTTAATAATTATTTTTACTATAATGTACAACAAAATATTTGATGTAATGTGCGGATGAAAAATATTTAAAATAGCATACAAATAATACCACAAAATACGCACTTTTTATTTCAAATTACAGTTTCCAAAACTTTGGAATTTTAATTTTGCGCGTCGTAAAAAATACGAAGGTTTTGTGGATCTGGGGTAATATCGACGAATCTGTAATTTATAGAGAACTAGCGTGGTATCAAACACCTCCCTTTTTTCCATCCTGTACATCTGTCTTCCTGCCCTTCCTCGGTTGCAAAATCAATCATTTAATGAAATGCATATATTGCATGAAGAAAGCACACACTTAGCCACCCAACTCCTTTTCGCTATAATTTCATCAGATCATCGTTTCTCATGATGAGGCCAATTAAATTGTTCCGTCTTTCACCAAATGTTTTTGAAAGATTTCTCTCTTCTCCTGCTCTTCTTGGAACTTCCACTCACACGATTTATCTATTTTTCATCATCATTCTTCTGTTACACCACACGTGCAAAGCCTCCGAACTTCACTTCGAAGAAATGCTACGAAATATCATTCTGGAATCGCGATTTCGTGAGTTTCCTGAAAACATTCATTCTCAAGAGTGCTCAGTGAGAGATGTACTCTAATCATCCTGATTCCCAAATGACTCGATTTCCAGTATCAACTTCAACGGGGTCCATAAAACAAGTATTCCTGCAGGCCATGAAAAACTGAACTTACATCTGTGACGTAAATTCAGCGGCCACCACCGAGAGCGCACACTTTTCTATTTATCCCTCGGCAACCGCTAAAGATTGATTTCTCAACATTCATTTATTATTGCCAAAACGCATCACATATATTGAAGACTGACGCTTGGAACTGGTTGTTTTACGTAGCACATACTATAGGCGTTATTGTGCCCTTTGTTCTTTACTAATCCAGATGAGGCATTACAGGAATTTATACAGCATTAAAAATATAGTTCAATTTGGGATTATGTAGCTACTTAACTATTCAACCAACTTATCACACTAAATTTGCTCTTAAGTGCCCAACTCTTTCTTCTAGAACAAATATTAGGGTCCGAATCCAAACTATAAGCACTCCCTCCTTCACTAGGGCAATCGATAGCGGTTATGATATACCTCGAGAGCATCCCTATGCGTCACCAGGGTCCAATTGCTATTATTGGAAGATATCGCGTGAGTCGTTGCCATGGGCGCAAACATGCTTACGTCACTGTCAGGGTACACATCCTATTTGAGGACAGGAACTCAATGTCTAGGCCATTAGGCACGAAAAATAGGCCATTAGAGTGTGATAATTTATCATTGTGCTCGAAGCGTCAGAATAAGCCTCTGAGGGAGGTATCAATAAAAAGAGACGGAGTAATAAGTAATTCCACATTCTCATAACGCGCACAAATAACATGAATGCCAATTAAACACGGCAAAAAACATGAAGGTAACTATAAAACTTGTTGGTCTGTGTTTTTGGAATGCGAGGTCGCGGCTTCAATAATGTTAAGGTTAATTAACATAAAATGATAGGAATATATTTAGACAGGTTTAAAGCACCGTTTTTACCAGAATAAAGTAAGCCTAAATTTCGGTTCATGTATTCAGAACAATGCAGAGGAATTGGTGATAATAATCCTGCTATAACTTGAACCAAAAAATAATTTATCCGCAGGAAAATGGTTATATCCATTATGTACAATCAACCTTACTAACAATTACGGTTAATAGGTAGAACTTATTAAAAATCATCACCTTTAAATATGAATATGGACTACAATCTTTTGAGGAAATGATATCATATTGATTAAAAGACCTTTTTTAACGTCATAGCCGTTACATTTTTATAAAACATGATTGAAAATTTCAGATATTTTCATATATATTTGCAGAAATAGACGAATTTTTCCAGGCTCATAACAGAATATTTAAATTTAAAGAGTAAAATAAAGCCAATCAATATCAAAAAGCCAATCAGAGAGTAAAATAAAGCCAATTCACAATACGCTACATGACATGGCTGCGTCATTAAAGCCACTGCCTTGAGCATTTAACATTCTGGAGTAACAGGGTGATAGCATAATATCCATCCTACCCAAATTTTACTTAGTTATTAGCATTTTATATAAAAATTCTATTTTTGCCATTCATTTCCTGCATTGTTTTTGACTACAAAATACTCAAGTTGCTCCAGGCGAGATATTGGATAGCGTCTTCAATTCATTTGAGCATAATTTTTAACTTGACCTCACATAAAATGCGTTTACCAAAATTCTTTTAAATATGGAAACATTAAATAATTACCTTTCCCTTCGTCCGAAAATCATGAAATTGATTTATAAAATTGCACTTTGCAATACGACAGCGTAGCTCCTGTAACCTTCTCATTATATAAATTATTTCAGGTAAAGACATTACTATTAAAGTAATGGTACTGAAGTACTTTTACCAGTGAAATACCTTTAAATCAGCAATAACGTCTCATTTTTTTACAATTGCACAAAAAAGCACACGGTGCAGACGGCTATGGAAAACGAATTAAACATACGGCTACGAAAAACGAATATGAGAAAAATGAATTAAACATCTACGAATGTATGCCACCGAAAAAACACTCAACCAAATTTTATGATGCTTAGCCTTAAGATAAGAGCCTAAGATTGACATGTTATTTCCCGTTGAGCTGTAGATGAGGGTAATCTTGATGCTTCAACGTATACAAGTCAGTCACCCCGAGAGATAACGACGCATACCCTTATTATTCAGGGTACTGCGTGCGGAATCTGGCTTAATTTGTCATGTTAAAACGTAATTAAGTTGTCAAGCTTTTCTAACGAAAGAGACGCCCAGAAAAACGCAATACGAAAATTAGCTAACGCGATCCAAACTACTCGGGAGATACGAAAAATACGAACAGAAACCCTCACGCGAAAATGGAAAATGGAAGCATTTTTCATATCACTCTACCACAGGTTAAGGTAATTTACACGGACAATTTTGCATATTGTGCAGCCTGTACCCCGTTCCGAGATTGGACGTTACTTTCATTTCACAATAAGGCCTAATCCCTTCCTCCCCCTTCTCTGCATACAAAATTTTCTACCCTCTAACAACAGCATTTGAACATCCCCTCCCCGACAAGTGCTCGGCCCATTCTAGCTCTTTCTCCCCCGTATCTCATTCAGAATCTTCCTCTCCTAACCCACCATGTCCAGCACTTCGTCATTCCCCTCCTCTCCGTCCATTTGACCTTCTCCATTCTTCCTCACACCCACATCTCGAACGCCTCCTCTCTCATTTCATATAAAGAATTAAGTACTCGAGAAGAATTCTGTTGGCCTCCCATTCCTTCACATATTTAGCTCTTCAATTCACAGTAAGGCCTACTGTCTAATCCCCTTTCATTATGTCTGAAAATCCTATTCTCTCCCTTCCTCTCTCTCCTTTACCCAATACTCTACCCTCTAACACTGTTTTCAACATCCAGTCCCCGCCGATAGTTATCGCCATCCATGCCTTCTCTTTCCTCCGTATCTCATCTAGATGCTAAATTTCCTCACCCACCATGTCCAGCACTTCGCCGTTCCTCCTCCTCACCGTCAACTTTACTTTCTCCATTCTTCTCCACATCCACATATCGAACGCCTCCAGTCTTCTCTCACGGTCGGGAAAACGGTTCAGAGCCGAGGACGGATAATTGTGGTTTAGAATTCGCTAAAAAATTGGATTCATGCATTCATCGCATTTTTACATTCCAAATTATGATCCGTCTTAACAGGAACTTTTACTTTTCATGAGTACAGGGTACGTTCAATAAGTATCGGGACTGGTTCGAAAAATCAAAATTTAATGCAGTTGTAATAATATTTACTTAATAATCTTCATAATACATTCCGCCTTCATCGATACACTTAGTTCGGCCCGTCTGCCACTCGTCAATAGCACGCTGGAAGTCGGTTTCCGGAATAAAGTTCAGAGCCTTTGTCGTCGCCGTTTGAACCGACTCGATGGAGTCGAACCGATTTCCTTGAGCTCCGTTTTTATTCACGGAAACAAGAAAAGTCAGGTGTAGCCATGTCAGGACTCTGGGGGAGTGAGGCAACGTCACCACGCCGAATTTCGCTAGCAGCTCCCGCACAAGAATTGCACTGAGGTACGGCGCATTGTCATGGTGAATTTTTCAATTCTCGGCATTGGCTGATTACACGCGTGTTACGCGATGTCGTACCAGCTTTGCGCACTTTTCCTCATCGCAAGATCCTCTGTTACAATGGTGTGGACGGTTACGACTGAAAGGCCGGTCTCCTCACTGATAAGGGCGATGGTTAAACGCCTGTCAGAGTCCAAAACGTTTTTAACTGATTTAGGCGTCACTTGGTGGAACGATGAAATGTTCATGGTGAAAAAAAACCCAGTACTATTCCACAAACTTTTATTTTAACTGTCAACTAGTTTCGACGTTTACACCGTCATTATCAAGACTAACATAGCAATAGCGTACAAAGTCCAGCCTTATTTATACAAAAATAGTGTGAGGGAAGGAGGAGGGGGGAACTAAAAGAGGAGGAGGGGGGTTGGGCATTGTTGGTTGGATTGGAGGGTCAAAACACTAAGTATAAACTTTGCCCACCTGAGCATCGGTTCGAGCGGTGGTCGGGCGTCCGACGCGGTGCTCGTCTTCGACGAGCTCTCGGGCTTCCGTAAACATTTTGTACCCCTCAAAAACTCTTGTGCGGCTTAAAGCATCATCCCCATGAGCCAGTTTAATGAGTTCAAGGGTCTCCGACGCGAATTTCCCGAGTTTAACGCAAAACTTCACAGCGTAGCGTTGCTCGACAGTGGGCTCCATGTCGGGAGGCGAAGACACCACAAACAATCACGCGTCACAACAATCAACCTGCTGTCTCAACGAATGCCCGAAGGCGACTGAACTAAAGTGCGCCGGAGTGGTGAGTGACCGCTCTACCGAACCGACAAGTCGGACCCCCCATCCACGCATTGTCGAGGCTACAGCCAACCTGTCCCGATACTTATTGAACGGACCCTGTATTCAATATTACTTCAGAAATTATACTTCTATTATCCATTCATTGGAGATGTTGGTTACTGTATTGTAACAGTTAAACTTATCGTTCTTCATCTTCACACCGACAATTCGATTTACTCGGAGATCTAGTTGGTGTGGTGCATTCGAGGTGTATTCAGAAGTAGACATGAGTGTTTGTTTTATGAAAAAAATCATTAATTCGTCAACATTAATGTTGTCACCTTCAAAATAGTCCTCATTCGATACTAGGCACTTGTGTTAGTGCTTCTTCCAATACTTGAAACACTTTTCAAACTCGATATTTGGGATAGCCTTTATCACTGTCACAGATTTCTTTTAATGTCATCTGTGCCTGCAAAACGACGTTTCTGCCATCCCACCCAGATAATAAGGGTTCAAATCCCGGAAGTGGCTCAGAGTTTTAGAAGATGTCCGATTATTTCTTAAGTGTTTGCAGGAGGGCACCTCAAGTGCAGTACTACGTCCGTCGAATGGGACGTTAAGCCAAGGTCCCTTTGACACCTTTCGTTAAGGGGATACTAATGTTGACGGCGGTTTTTCTCTCCATCCTTGTCCGTAATATTTCCCCTATGGCGCAAATAACCTCAGTTGCCGGCGGCTTTCTCCAAATATCATACCATACCTTGAATCCCATCAGTCTTATATTGTTTTTCTCTCTCAGAGTTTACTTGTATGCAGCTTAAAGTGCCAAACTCCAGATGAAATTTTTCTCTAGCCTTTTATTTACACTTTTTCATAACTATCAACTCATTAGTTCTTTTCCATTCGTTTTCTAATGCAAATCTCTGTCGGTACTGCCGTATCCGTTATCGTCTAATAGGCTCTCCAAATAGTTTCACTGATCAAGTTTGTGAAGCTTGAATTCTAGCTTCACATTCTTTACTTACTATGAATAACAATATTGCATATATTGGTCTTCTTCTTCTTATCCTTCAAATTATTTTCCTTTGACATAACATAGCCGTTATAGCAGAAACAGAGAAATATTTGAAAAACATTCTGGTTAATGTGGGTAGAGTAATAGGTAAATATGAACTGAAAATAAGCACGAAGAAAACCAAGATATTTGTATGCAGCAGAAGAGAATAAGTCAAGACTAACATTAAAATAGGGAAGCAAAAACTGATAGAGGTGGATGAATTCGGTTATTTCGGAAGCAAGATAACTAGTGACGGGAGAAGCAAGAAAGAAATTATCAGCAGAATAGCCCAGGCAAAGAGAGCATTCCACCAAAAGAGACCTGCTTACAGCGGGAAATTTAAATATGGAAATAAAGAATCAATTTATAAGAACCTACATTTGGAGTATGCTCCTATACGGAAGTGAGGCATGAACAATGCTCGCAGCGGAGGAAGCAAGGATAGAGGCCTTCGAAATGTGGTGCTACAGAAGAATGATGAAGATCAAATGGATCGACTGAGTTACTAACGAGGTAGTCCTAAGAACAGTAGGAGAGATGAGAATCCTCATGAAAACCTTAACAAGAAGAGGGAACAACCTTATAGGCCACATCTTGAGACATGATGGCCTGATGAAGACAATCGTCGAAGGACAAGTGGAAGGCAAGAATGTAAAAGGAAGACCTCGAACAAAATATATGGAACAAGCAAAGAGAGAGGTGAAAGAGAAGAAATACGTAGGTGTGAAAAGATTAGCTGATAGGAGAATAGAGTGGAGAGCTGCGTCAAACCAATCTTAGGATTATAGTTGGTGCGAAGGCTTCCGCGGTGCGCAGGTAATGTAGGCTGAATTTTCTGGGTTTCACCGCGTCGTGGTTGTGTTGGAGACAATAGTTTCTTCTGCATTCCAGCAGGCGTCTTCATGTCGAAGTAACTTTAGTATAAAGGATACAAAGGTTATAAAGGATGCAAATTAGAAGAAATTCGTACCTATGAAAAGGATAGTTGATAGGAGAAAGGAATGGAGAGCTACGTCAAACCAATCTTAGGATTGTTGACTAATGATGATGAGAAAACTTTTTGGCTTCCCCAATCAGTAAGGACTATGTAATCATACATGTGATCCAAGAAAGAGCATCTTAGGTGCAAACACACAAGACTCTCCAGTTCATCTCCTCTTAAAAGAGAATTTGTGTGACTTTCATATCGTAAAGACTCATATCCGTAGGCGGAAATGAACGGAAACTAATTCATTTATTAAGAAAGGTACGAAGTCCCACGCAGGATTCCAGTATTCTCCGGACCTTTCGTAACTCATTTAGCGAATGCGATTAGACCCAATCCGTTTACACCCACGCTAGAGGGACAGTTTCATCGATATGAACCTCAGGAGAAAGTATGGACGCACACACTAAAGAAAACTTATCCTCTTACTGCGTAGATTTGAAGACAATTCTGCTCATTCCACTGCATGTAAGACCGCACAATTGAGAGATGAACTAGTACAGTCGTGGATTATACGTCAGAAAGCATGATTATTCACTGATTTGCCATAGTTAGTGACGTTGGAATGAAATAACTTTTTCTTAACTCAACTTAAATTTCACCAAATATGAGCCTATCGATTCATGTGTGGATGATTTTAACAAAAATCATCTACAGGAGAATTGAACGTAAAGGAGAGGAGTTCCTGGATGAGGACCAATTCGAATTTTGGAAAAGAAAAACCACAAGGAAAGCCTTATTTTTTTTTTTAATAATAATAATATTTATTGCAGAGATTAGAAATTTTACAAAAACTTATAACATTAATCAAAGATGAAATGTCATTTACAAGAAAATACAATGTGAAAAAAAAGTCTAGGTCCCGCTAAGCCTTTCAAGGCTTGTCAGCAGGTGCCTATTAGTTTTTTTTTATTCGTGGTCGTACATTGTATTTTAAAATTGTGTATCTCATAATGTTTCCACTATTACCAAAAACATATTATAAAATTATTAGGAAGCAAGAGTACATACATAAATACACATTAACATTACAGGAATATATGTATTAAATATTTTTTTTTATATATAACGTGATTGCATTGGAGTTATTTCTTGTATTGGAAGAAAGAAAAAATATATATGACAAAATAAAGACAAAGTATATGTATCTTTCTTTATACATGTATAAACCATAAATTTAGGTTAATTTTTAACAAAACAATGTTTAAAATTTTTAGCAATATAATGTAATAATATGTTTTAACAATAGACTTTTTTATAATATAAGAAATTTAATGGCAGAGATTAGAAATGGTAGCAGAAAAGGTTATAACTTTAAGCAAAAAAGAAAAGAAATGTATTATCACATTAGCAAACATGAATTCTCACTAATAATGTTTCCACTATTGCCAAAAACATATTATAAAATTATTAGGGAGCAAGAGTACATACATAAATACACATTAACATTACAGGAATATATGTATTAAAAATTTTTTTTTTTTAAATATATAACGTGTTTGCATTTGAGATATTTCTCGTATTAGAAGAAATAAATTATATATGTGACAAAATAAAGACAAAATATATGTATCTTTCTTTATACATGTTTAAACCATAAATTTTGATTAGTTTTTAACAAAACAATGTTTAACATTTTTAGTAGTATAATGTCATTAAATTTTTAACATGTGTACATAACATAACATATTTTTAACATACCTACAAGACAAAGAAATAAATGTATTATCACATAAGCAAACATAATTCTCATATATCGGTATCATTATATTTCTCTAGTAACCAATGTCTCAGACGCGTTTTTAGTAGAGAAATATTTTCTATTGATTGCAAATTTTGTGGTAGCGTATTAAACAATTTAGGAACTACGTGTTCCAAGGTTCTTTTCCCGTGAGCGTTGATGAAACTAGGTACATTATATATTCTAGTACTTCGGAGTCCTATATCGTGTGTTACATTTCTTACAGTTTTGTAGCTATTGTTAAAATAGTTGTCCGTTATTAATATGTAGTGTAATAAATCGCGTATTGGAAGCATGTTTAGATTTTTGTAAATTTTAAAGACATTTCTTTCTCTTGGATCCAATTGTAATACCATATTGTTTTGGATTTTTTCCACCTTTCTCAACAGGGTTTTATTTGTGGAGCCCCAGATCGTTAAACCATATCTGAGTACTGCTTCACCGAGACTTAAGTACAACATTTTTTTAAATTTAATTGGTAAGGTATATTTCACACAATATAGTTGGTACAAAATACATCTAAGTCTATTACACAAGTGATTAATATGCTCACTGAAGTCAAAATTTTCGTCTACGGTCAATCCTAAATATCTAAAGGAGTTGACTTGGGAAATAAATGAACAGGAATATAAATGACAGTTACTCTTTTTATGGCCAGGGTTACCAGTATGAAGGCATAAATGCGTATGAAATCTTAATTTTATTAGTTTTCTCGTTGCCTTGGCATTTCGGAATTGCATGGTTACCGTTTTCTTACCATTTATTACTAATTTATTGTCATGGCACCAGCACTGTATCGCATAGAAATCCTGTTGCATTTTTTCCTTAGCCATTTCAAAAGATTTGCTGATTGAAACTAGCGCTATATCATCAGCATACATATATATTTTAGAATGATTAATATATTCTGGTATGTCGTTTACATATATACAGAAGAGTATTGGCCCTAATATAGAGCCTTGTGGCACACCAGAGGTGACAGATTTAATCGTGCTCTTATGTTCAAATAATTTTACAAGTAATTTCCTATTGGTGAGATAGCTTTCTAACCATGTAAGCGGTATTCCTCGTATTCCACATCGTTCCAGTTTTTTTAAAAGGATGTTGATATCGATAGTATCGAAAGCTTTAGTGAAGTCGATATATACAGCGAGAACGGACCAGTTCTTATTTAGGCTTTTCCGTACATCTTCACTGAAGTACTCCAGAAGCGATCGTGCACTTTTATTTCTTTGGTACCCATATTGATGTTTAGTGATAATGTTGAATTTTTCTATGAAGTTAATTAATTGTACCGCAAAATATCTTTCTATGACTTTATCCAAGGAGGGTAGAATAGAAATGGGACGATAATTGTTTGTGTCGTTTTTCTTTCCTTGTTTATATATCGGTCTGATTACCGCTAACTTTAAATCGTTATGTAATTTACCTTCAGTTATGCTTTTGTTTATCCAGTGGGTTGTTGCAGCAATGATGTCATGTTTACAACTGAGATCGATCATTCTTATATTATCGTGCCCTGGGCATTTATTTTTTGATTGCTGTAATATACTTTGGATATCAGCTGGAGTTGCTGGCAACAATAAAAAGGTAGATGGAATTATTTTTTTAGCACCAGGGTTGAGAATGTGTTGCGAGCATTGGGGCAGTATTTTTTGTATGTCATTAGTGAATTGAGATGCAAAGGATTCGCAGACATAGTTTAAATTAATATTCTTAAAATTTGATTTTATTTGCATATCAATGCTTTTCTTACTGGTGACACCCCTAAGGCTATTGATCAGTAGCCAAGTCTTCCTAATGTCGTCTTTGTTCCTTTCGAGATTAGAGCGAACATAAGAGATTTTAGATCGCCTTATCAAGGAAGTTACCTTATTTCTTTGGGTTCTGTAATTATTTCTGTGCACTTTGTTTGTTGTATTGGATTTGTATTTTTTGAATAGTGTGTCTCTTATCTGTATTTCTGAATAAATAGCATTATTCATCCACGGAAGTTTAAATGTATTATTACCGATATTTTCCCGTTGCCTGATTTTAGATAATGAATAAACATGATTTAACTTTTCGCACAGTTGCTGATAAATGCTGTCAGAATCATTGAGTGTAAGTAGTGTCGACCAGTTTATTCTGTTTATTAATTGTGTTACCCTCCGGTCGCAAAGATGAGTAGATTGTCCCATAACCTTATCTTCAGGTAAGCTCTTATCTGTGTGTATGAAAACACCAACAGGAAAGTGATCAGATATTTTTGTTTTGATAATGAAACCATCAAGTTTTGAGTGGAAACCTTTGACGTTAATGTGATCCAAGCATGAAGCTGTCACTTTACGTTTTTTTATTTCTATTCTAGTGCTTTTTGTGATACAAGCAGTGAGCCCATTGGATGCAAGTAAATTTTTGTATGCGTCCACATTAGTATCTTTTTTCGATTTTAGATTCAAATTAAAGTCACCAATCAATATAATCTGGTTTTCTTATCTACTTTCGAGGAAGGATTCCAGACTAATGAGGAAATCCTTCTTCTTACAATGTGGTGGTCTGTAAACACATACTAATAACACTGTGTTAGAATCATAAACCATTTTCAAGATCAATGACTCGCATTCGTCCAACTCGAAATCAACTACCGTTGCAGGCAAGACCTCCCTCAGAAAGACAATCATACCTCCACCCTTTCGTTCTTCCCTCAGTTTATGGAAAGAGTTGAAACCTAGTAGGTTGTAAGGACCCATTTCTGATGATTTTATATTGACCTCAGTCAACAAACATGCCAATACCTGACCCCTATTATTCAGCATATTGAGCAATACTTTTACTTCATCCCAACCTTTCTTCAATGACCTCACATTCAACGAACAAAAAATACAACCTTTAAACAAATTTACATTATTCAAGAAACCACCAGTGCTCTCATAGGATTTGCATTCAACATCACTAGCTATTGATGACAATGGATCCATGATGCCAAAAGATCTTTCAATTTCAACAGCAAACAGATAGAACACTTAATGTGTCTTATAGTGTTAAATACTTAATGACAATAACAAAATCAGTAATAAGAAACGGGAATATAATCAATTGAAATATATATTATATCAATTTACATAGGTCATTTTCATTTTCCACTTTAATTATTCGGCTGGTTTCGTTTTTTTTGACAAGTATTCCACCATTTCTATACCAGACAAATTTGAAATCAAGTTCTTTAGCCCTAGTCCTAACTTGCCACATCAAGTTTTTGAGATAAGGAGTTAGACTTTCATTGATGTATATTTTTGCATTAGGGTACTTTTTCCTGTTCTCAGGGCTGTTCAAGGAGGTTCTGTTGATTAAAAGAGATTTCCTCACAACTTTGCTGTTAAACTCAACAACGATTTTTTGTAGCTTTGTTTTAGCCTTAGGAAGGACGAAAACCTCAGATATAGTTCTGCTTTCAATTACAACGCCAACATCCTTGGCAACATCGATAACTTTAGCAGTCAGGAGCTCACTGCTATCACTATCACCCAAGGGAATACCCACAATTTCTAAGCGGTTTTCTAGCTGTTTTTGCTCCAACCGGTTAACCTTCTTTTGGAGATCACAAATAAGAGTGTCTTTCTGTTTAAGTTGTTCTTTTAGGTCACTGATAGTGTTATTCAGCTCACCCACAGTGTTCTTAAAAGCATTTATGGTACTCACAAACTCATCATAGCCGTGGCTGAGGAAGGTAAGACTCTTCTTAATTTGTAGTACATCCTCCCTCGTGAGAACAGCATCAGTGGAACAGCTCTCTCGTTGTTCCTCAGCTGGCTGAGCCTCTACGGATGCAGCTGGTGGATTTCTGCTTTGCTCATTTTGCTTTGAATTCTCAGCACAACGACAGGTAACACATCTCCAAGCCTCTTTTTTCTTCGAGGACATAGACCTATATGTCGACTCTCTGATGCCGGCACAGTTGAAGTGAATTCTTGACGAGCAGCCGTAACAATTGACGAACTCCTCGTCAACAATATCTTCTTCACACTTGTTGCACTTCATGAAGATTTCAAATTACTTTGTGAGTTCGTAAATAGTTAGTGTTTGTTGATTAGTGCTACGTGATACGTATTAATCACAATATGCAGACAACTTAAGGCACATGTATAGACGCTTTAGGCTACAGAGCTACACACGTCCGACCACCATGAATGCATAGTGATTGGTCCCAATATTGCACACAGAGAAGGAAACGTGTACATTAATCATGTGGAAAAATTCCTTTTTGAAATGTAATCTGATAGCCAGAAAGTTTTAGCAAAAACTATTTAGGCTTAACTCCACTAACATTAAAGGCCGTTTTGGACATAGATATGAGTGGAGAGTTAGCGTGTACACTCATTCATAGCACTGAATACCGATTTATATATTCATTAATGATCAATGTTGAACTTAATCAGAGAAATTATACAGCGAAAAATTTCTTGTGGAGATCATTCAACTATTCCCATGCCTTTGCTGTGGATGGTACATATTAACATAAAGGGAACAGAAGTAAGAAGGGAAGGGAATTGAAGTACTTCGGAGTTGAGAGAGCATCGAACCTATCCTAGGAAACACATATAAGGAATAATTGTGGAAAGGCCCTGAATAAGTTAGGGTTCGTAGCATAACATGGAATGGGCATCCATCCTTCAAAAAAATATTTAGATCACACAATTAAAGTCATACCTAAGATTTAGAAAATGCTAAGCTCAAAACCACTTTAGGCCTTGAAAAGTTACCAAGTATAAGTACGCTGATGCGTGGAAAAATATAAATCACCCGTGGTCTTGAATGAAATAAACTATAATTCTATGAGCCCCTTGGTCTGGCGCTAACAGACACTGTGAAGAGATTAAATGCTCTATTAAAATTTAGGGTGAAATACGTCAATTACCGATCATATCATAAAGAAAAATCGCAATAACCGAATGATAATCCCTTACACTCGAAGCATAAATCTCTTTTCATTCTCATTAATATATGCCAATAATTAATCTTTTTTATAGCTATCAAATTTTCTACTATACTGATTTATGTTTTGATGAGGAACGAGGAAATGTGATGGCCTCCAGCTAAGTAGTACCAATGAGCATTTTACTCTCTCGTAGTGTGTTGAGGAAATCCTTGTATAACAAAGCACAACATAAAAGGTAATAGTAAGCCATGATTCAAGTCACCCACAGTCCTCATCAATGTGTCTATCTAAAACTCGCATGTAGAGACTCCTTACAGCAGTGTTTACCCTATGACCCCATTTCTTCACGCCAAAGGCAATGCTTGCATGAACAAAATAACATATTTTTTTCTCTCCGTAGAATGTGTAGTCTACGCTAGAAGGAGCCACATGTTCGCTCTCCCGAAAGGCACATTTTTATCGAGTACTTTTGGAAAAGACATTTGATTTTTCCAAATGGTTGAACGAAAAGAGGTCCAACGGAAAATGATGTTGGGATATTAGATTTAAAAATCTCTAGGCACACTCTCGCACTGCCTAGAAAGATTGCTAAAGACATGACAGGTCAGCATGTTACGCAGGGTTTTTCAATCCACTCCATGAAATGAGCCGCGTATTTTATGACGCGAAGTTTTATTTGAGGCAAATGCAAGGTCATAATTATCCGTCAAGAATGAGAGTACGCAAACCAACGGGAACCCCTATATAATTAATTGAAGTACATTTAAATACAAATATAAGTCACTCTAATGTTTTTCATTCCTCCAAAATGCTTCACGTGTGCCAAGTTTTAAGCATCAAAACCTACATGTGTTCCAAAGATAAAATCGACCATTGCACGAGAAGATATTTAAATCAAAGTTTGAAGCTGGTATTTTTTGTTATCATATTTTAAATAGCCGTGATGGATTCTCTGTTCGTCTCATAGAGATATTATTTCCCCATTTCTCATTAATTCTCATTTTTCATCCTTTTCGTTACCCCAAGTAGACTATGCGTAGATGTTTTAAAAATATTCCTGAAAAGTTTTTAAATTTTGTTGTGTACCTGATTCTCACTTCTTTCTCCTTTACTTAAAAACAAGGATGCCAAATTCCTGCGAAATCGGATTTTTTAACGTGGTTTCACAGGAAATGAGTATACCTGATGTTTTCAAAAGGTCATCTTTGCGGTTTTCCATTCAATACTGTAACTTCCATGTAGTGCCATATACTGGAAATGTATAAGTAGCTCTGTGTCCATAGCTGCTCTACGAAAAGTTTCTCTCTCCTCGCCGTAAATTACCCAGTGGTAACACCATAAGAAGGATTTTACCTCTTTCCATCAAAATTTGAACGCTGTCTGGTTCCATTTACTTATTAATTTTATTTAATCTTAACTAATTGATATCCTGTTTCCCTTCTCTGATCATCTCCCCAAACTTTTATGCTTCCATTTCCTTATGATTTTCGACCATGCTGCTCCTGAACCTTATTGTTTTATGTATCAATATCAGCACAAGGTATGGAATCGTTTCAGGATTGACGTGGTGGCAAAAGAGATATCTATGATAAAATATAAACCCTAGGGATGTGCAAGTACTCGAAAATTCGAGTCGAGTAGTTGGTACTCGACTCGAGTGAATCGAGTAGTATTACGGATGTCGAGTCGAGTTGTACCAATTACACATTGCCGATGCTAGTAAGTTCAGAAATCTGCCGACAGAAGGGGCTATCATGAAACTCATGTTATTATATCGTTTTTAAAGTCATTGTAATGCCTTGGCCTGAGTTTCATAATAAAATGATTGCAGATGATATTTTTTTAAATAAATGATCATAAGAATCCCAAACCTTGCAATTTGGCAAGAAAGTACTTGTCCAGCCGCACAAGTTTGTGGCGAAAGATATTTTTTCTGGAGATAGTAATACTATTACATGGCTACGTCAAAACCTGCGGCTTGAGAATGTAGATCGATTGGTTTTTCTGCATGAAAATTTGAAAGGATCAAATTTAAATGATTAATTTACGTATTTATTTTTACTACAATTGCAAATACCTTTACTCAGAGCCACCCCTAGCAGTTTGGATACATGTGTTAATGAAATTGACGATATATTACTAGAGGTTAATTCATTTCAATAGTGCTCATGGAACTTTTTAAGAGAAATAATTGTATTTCATCTCCAAATTATGACGCAATAACCATCAACGTCCCTCACAATCTTTTCCTTGTACATAAAGCGAAGCATTCAGAAAAGAAAATCAGCACGGGGATTGGAAAAATGAGAATATGGTGGAGCATGCTTTGTTGTATTGTCTGGTCCAGGAATTACCATACTTGACTCGATACTCGCGAGTAGTTTTCAACTCGAATCGATACTCTACTCGATACTCGACTCGATACTCGACTCGATCCCCGACTCGAGATCAAAAAGTACTATTCGCACATCCCTAATAAACCCCCATGTTAATTTCCACTCTTAAAATAAAAGAAATTTTAATGTACGGGGTCCTGTGAAACCGGATGGTTGTATGTGGTCTTGAGACGGAGTAGTGGAGGGGAAGGCTACTGATGCGTTGCCAATTGCACAGCCAGCCATTTCAGTTGCCATGGATCTAGAGATCACCGCGGCTTCGGATGCAAAGCGTTCAATAAAAATGGCGGAAGCTTACCTAAATGGTGAAAGATGAAGGAAGGGTACCTAATAACGAAGTTTTTTCAAATCTAATCACCCAGAACCATCCAAGCGGTCAAACAAAGACTTGCAGACAAGATAGTGGCAATACTGGTCAACACGCTACGAGAGCTAATGCAAAATTTCCAGGTCAGGCTGCAAGGATGCCTTTACTGCGATTGTGGACATTGAGCGAACATAGTTTTTAGAAAATATTTTTTTCCCATTGATATTCAATATGGCTGTTTTTGTCAATTCGGTAAATTAGTAAGAAAATATTAAATTATTTTCATCAACGACCAATTACTTTATTTAATCATCCGGTTTCATTGACTCACCCTGGATAACCTCACTACCGAACACGGTTTCGACATTACATGCAATTTTCAAGGTGTCAATTGTCAATTTCACCTCATGTAAAATAAACCTTGAAGAAAAAAATTACAGCAGAAATGATATTTTATGAAATCGAAGTTTTTATCGCAACAATCTTTCAATAATATTTCACGTAAAAAAATTGTTTGGTAAGATTTTTTATCGGTATCATTCATATTAATGATCAGCCACCATCAGATTTTAATTGCAATTTTATTGAACTAATCTCCTCATCTAACTTCAAATTCCGAATAAAAATCGAAATACCGCTCCAATTATAAAGCAGTATCAGAATATTGCATTGTCATATGGCCCTAAGTAATCCTGAAATTTTCAGCTTGATAGCTAATCGGAAGTGGATGAAAATTGTGTTGTAAGATTTTACCCGGACAAGATGACAAACAGCAAATGATATATATTGTCGAAATTATGCTCGGTATGGAGTCATATATTTAAGCGTGGAAGATAATAATGGTGTATATATTTTATCATGATCAGCACAACAGTTAATGAGGACGGCAAAAACGCTTCCGCCACGATGCTCGGGACAATACTAGGCCTACTGGGCCCATACAAGTAATTAGCGGGTTTATTGTCATGCATTCGGCTCCCTTTACTTAAACGAAAAAGAGAGATAGCATGGGAGTCTGCATGTCACAGGATGACCGCACCCAAGACACAGAAATTTAGCTGTACCGGTGGGTCAAACTCACCCCAACTAGCCAGTTTACAAAAAGAAATTTAAACAATGGCGCACGTGCTATGTTGGGAGTGTATATTGTTATTTGAGTGAAGAGAAAAAGGAAATTTCTAGAGCGAGAACAATAAAAAAATTATCAATATTAAATAAAAGAAATGAAAGAACAAATCAAACGATCAATGCATTTTTTAGACAATTTAGTTATTTTTTTAATTTACCAATCTGGTAAATCAATTCTTGATAGTTATATTTTTTTCTCAGTGCGTATATTTTTTATTGGAAAAACATTGAGACACGAAATCCTATTAAGAGCATATTTAAAGTTGCCATCGCGACAGACCCATACAGAAGGAAGACAATATCAATCCTACTGTGGAAAGGTTCTTTTTTGAAAAAGTGACGCGCTGCTTTGCACTTATCAGGGTGTCTCTCCAATAGGTGGAAAGCGAACGGAATTCGACGCAGAAAAGACTGGGAACGTCACCTTAGAACCGCGAAATATTTTCCGGTCTCACTAAAACGAGGAAACAAGAGAGAAGTTTCTCGGAATGGAAAGGCGAGAGAATTCGCATTACCCTCTCATACTGAAGGAATTTAATAACATAAGACCGTATTAAAACCGGTATAAACAAAGTACATCTCATTTTCCAGAAATTTCGTATACAAATGAACGTTTCGCTTCCTTAAACTTTCGGCCAAATGTCTATTGAGATGGCTTTCTGCATAGAAAGATCATTAAGGTAGTATTTTATGCGGATGTTATCCTTTGCGATCTTTAAAATGGAGAGCACTTATTGCTATGTTCAGTTAATCAGACTTTGTGGGGAAAATATTCAAAAATACTTCCTTTAAGCCAAGATTTTGAAGCTGGTAAGTATATGAATATAATATAACGTCATCAGTTGTGATAATTCATAATATTACAAAAATAAAACCAAAAGTTTGGAAGCGAAGGATAAAAATCCGCGTAAAAATGATGTTGATTGAAGCGGAAATGTAAGAGATGAGGCCCCATTGATTGAATAAATACAATTCGGGACTTCCAATCACATGGAATAATAAAGCCCAGCTCTCTGAAACATCAAACAATGCCATAAGTTGTTCTCAGAATCGATAATAATTACCCAGAAATCTACTCTGACTGATGATAAGCCCACTTGAGCCAGTAAATGTCACCTCAGTAAAAAAGTATATTTCGGTGTGCGTTTGCGAATGTGGAGCCATTTTTCGAATAAAAACTCAACCGACATACGCCAACACGTCTTATGAGCCCTCTCCAAAGCAATGTTTGGTTCAATTTTAGATGAGCACATATTTATTTATTGTGACATAATGGTAAAATAGTGCAATTCGGTTGTAAGAGTCGTCGCTACCGATTATTTCTCGTAAGTAATTC
This sequence comes from Ischnura elegans, assembly GCF_921293095.1. Lineage (NCBI taxonomy): Eukaryota > Metazoa > Arthropoda > Insecta > Odonata > Coenagrionidae > Ischnura > Ischnura elegans. The sequence goes on from NC_060252.1 coordinate 66,399,678, forward strand.
GTGACTAGCGTTGCATTTAAATTTAAGGATTTAGCTCCTGAAGCTCCTTAATTTTTTGTTTCCAAAACTGTAAATTTGAGACATTTTGTAGTGATCAATTTATTATTACAATTTCTATCTTGTTAATTAACTGTTCTTCAGTTTCGCTGAGGTGTTTTGTGTATAGGATCTCATCAAAGTTACTCCTTACCGTATAGTTTAGTTGAGAAATTTTCTCGCGATGAGGCCAGGTGAAATTATTATGGGCTATTGCACTTCAACGTATGTGTTTGGATTTAGGTTGAGTATTGTAAAGCTGTTGTATTTGTTCTCGAATGATACCGATAGCAGAGATGACAATAGGCGCTATTAAAACCTGTTCCATATTCCTTCAATCCAAATTCTTTTTATTTCTATTGCAAATTCTTGGAACCTGTTTATTATTATTATTATTATCCGGGAAAATTCTTTTTGCAATTTGAGTTAATTTTATTTGTGAAGTAGTAGAACTTGTCATCGCTTTACCAAGGACAGTTGTGCTTGCAATTTTTGTATATTTGATTTGTGAAGTAAAAGTGAACAATTAAGCATCCTCTACAAAACACTTGTAAAAACTCTCTCAACTTATTTCATGTTTACCAATGAGGAGGGCTAAGAGTAGGAGCACAAAATATTGGACGATTAGGAGAAAAGGAATACTCAAATGACATCAGAACTAGAGGAGGAACTTGAACAAGTAATCTTTAATCAATAAAAGAAATGAATTTCGGAATTGAAATGGCTCGTGTTGTCCAAAGTAAACGATATTTAACGATATAATAATGAAAAAATCATGGCAGGAACCCGCCGCATGATTCCTGGACCACGCTAAAATGTCTTATTCAAATATTCCACCGTGATATTACTTCTGGACCAGGAAGAAGAGACCTTAGTTATGTTCTCTTTGGGCCATTGGTTAGTGATATTTATTATTGAGTTCTCAATATTGACAGAAATTATTATTATTATTATTGACTCATTAATTTCGCCACTGTTTCATTGAACTTATCCAGATTCATGGGGGCTCATTCTATTACTTAAACGAAAAACTTATTAAATTACTATGAACAAACTGCCGTCTTAGATGGTTTAAAAGAAAAAATAAGTCTTTTTAAATGTGTGCCAACTGTTATTCTTGCTATTATGAGTAACTTTATTGAGCTTTGGAGTATTTTTATTCATTATTTCGAACAGTTTAAAATAATATATTTTTCTTAGTATATTAATGTGTTTTACATAAAAACATAGAAAGCACCGATGAAGGTGACTTAATAAACTGATACGTTTCGTTGGATGATAGCTGATACCAAAAAAAAAAAAAAAAAGAGAGGAGAATGGAATGCTGATACCAGTAGGAACCAAAATTACTAATATTGCTTAGGCCTAAAACGCATCATCTTTAAACAATGGAAACTTTGAGCCAAGCGCTCCGATTGGCCACGTGTTTGCACTGTTGCCGGAATCCTTGGATACATCGCAATCTCCGGAAAGCAAAGCATTCAAAGTCATAAGTTATCCAGAGCATTCGGCAACAGGGTCAACTCGCGTTGCATCGGAGAGTTTGTCCCAAAGTTTCTGTAGTTTGAAAATGGTGCGTTTTAGACCAAAGCATCGAAAGTAATATTGGTTCCTACATGCATAAGCATCAGGGTTAAAATTAGGTGACACAATTATATTACAATGTATTATAATATTATGGAAAAGAAAACATATGGCTTAGGGTATATTTCTTAGGTGACTCTGCTGAGGAGTACATTCGCCTCTCTTCGCATGCTAGGGCTCTTCTTAGAAAAGGACGAGAGACTGGGATGCTGATGAAGCACTGACAGCCACCCAGATTACATTCACCTTCCCTCCCGATTCCGAAAAAAAATAAAATCTTCCAAATGACCCTTCAAGGCTCAAGAGATGGACTGGAGTGGGCAATACAGGAAGCTCTCAGGTTTACCACTCCTCATAAATGAAAATACAAGGAGAAATAAAACCGTAAGAACTTCGTGGCATATGATGGAATAGTAATTTGAGGAGTTGCCCGGTAACTTAGATAATTTGCGTCAAGTGATGGGGAAAAAAGATTTTTTTGTTCAGATGGACTTTTTGAAACGTCGATTAATTTTCTTTTCATAGGAAATGTAATTTTTCATTAAAAAAAGATGTTTTATTACATTTTCCAGTGATTTCCTATAGTGATATAGTTTTATATTTAAAAGTTATCTATACTAAGCATGTTATATAATCATTTACGTTTCTATCATTTCTGAGTGCTAAAAACCGATGCATACAATTTAAAAAAATTATGCTTAGGCCCAAAACGCATCATTTTTAATCAACGGAAACTTCGAGCCAAATGTTCCGATCGGACGCGTGTTTGCAATGTTGCCGGATGCCTTGGATGCATCTGGATTTTAGGCAGGCAAAGCCATGGTCCCTGGCAAAGCATTCAAAGGCAAGAGTTACCCAGAGCATCCGGCAACAGGGTTAACTCGCAATAAATCCGAGAGTTTGTCATAGAGTTTCTGTAGATTAAAAATTTTGCGTTTTAGAACTAAGCATCAAAAGTAATTTTAGTTCCTACATGCATCAGCTCTCCAAGGTTAAAATTAGGTGACGCAATTTTTATCCATAGGTGGATAATATATTATAGAATAGAATATAATATTTTTTATGCTCTAGGTAAAACTTATGAGAGCAAAAAAATGGAAAATACAGGAAATGTTCTAAATATTAACAAAGGCATTTTGACAAGTAGTTGATATTTATACAAAATATGTAAAATATTCAATACTAATAACACAGAAGTGTTTTGTTTTAACACACATGTTTTAACTTACATAGTATGGAAACGAGGCTTGGACGTTGACAGCAGCAGAGAAGTCAAGAGTGGAAGCATTCGAAATGTGGTGCTACCGAAGAATGATGAAGATAAAATGGATTGACCGTGTGACTAACCAGGAAGTGCTAAGGAGAGTAGGAGAAAAGAGAAGCCTCCTAAAAACATTAAGCAGAAGAAGGGACAACTTAGTTGGCCACATTTTGAGGCACGATGGTCTGATGAAGACAATCGTTGAAGGACAAGTGGAAGGGAAAAAGGGCAAGGGACGGCCCCGAATGAGTTATATCGGACAGGTTATAAAGGATGTAAAAGAGAATAAATATGTAGCTATGAAGAGATTAGCGGATAGGAGAGAGAAATGGAGAGCTGCGTCAAACCAATCTTAGGATTGTTGACTAATGATGATGATGAGTAATAAACACACACATACATATACATATTTATGTAGAAATTTTTGTTAACATTACAACTTTAAGATAATAACTCTTATGAGTTTAGGAGACTGAATAATAGTATTATGGAAAAGTAAAAATATGGCTTAGGATGAATCACTATGTGACTCTGATGAGGAGCACATCCACCTCTCTTTTCCAACTCGCTAGGGATCTTCTTAGAAAAGGACGAGAGACTGGGATGATGATGAAGCACTTCCTACTACTCAGATTACATTCACCTTCCCTCCCGATTCCGAAAAAGAAGAAAATCTTCCGAATGACCCTTCAAGGCTCAAGAGATGGACTGGAGTGGACAATACAGGAAGATCTCGACTCAGGTTTAACACTCCTCATGAATCAAAATGCTAGCAGAGGTGAAATCGTAAGAACTTCGTGGTATATTATGACACAGTAATTTGAGGAGTTGTCCGGTAACTTAGATAATTTTCGTCAAGTAATGGGGAAAAAACTTTTTTTTCAGATGGACTTTTTAAAACGCCGATTAATTTTCTTTTCATAGAAAATGTATTTATTCTTAGCAAAGATGTTTTATTACATTTTTCCTCAAATGTTTTATTTATATTAAGCATGTTATTTAATTATTTCCGTTTATATCATTTCTGAGCGCTAAAACTTTATGTAGAACCCTTTCCAAAGATCATTTTTCGAAGAAAATATTGATTAATGTAGTGAAATTATTAATTCAATGGGGATAGTGACCTTTGTAAAATTCACAGGCCAACTCCCATTGTTAGTGGTCTCCCACTAGTAAATCTCTGGGACTCGTTCATCGCTCTCTCCAATTAACAGAGAACTTGAAGAAATACAGCAATTTTATGTAAAAGGTGTTTAAAGTATCTCCATGAAGCTCCATTTACTAAACAATAAGTATAAAAATAATATTCAGAGTAAATATTTATTTTTATGACATATGCACTGCATGAAGAAAGAGAAAATGCGATAGATAAAGCGAATTTACCTATGTTTTTATTTGAAATTGAAAAGCGCTGTCTGTCATCACTGGTTTTCTGTCCACTAGCAAGTCCCAAACATCAAAGTTGTCTCCACTTCCTCCAGTCCAAGGCCTTGTCTTTGGTTTTCTTAGGCCTTCCTCCTGACGTCTTTGCTTCCGTCATCTTCAGACTTCTTCTTCCTCTCCTCTTTTCTCCTTCCACTGTTTCCTCCACTGCTGTATTTAAAATTCCCTCTCTCTTAAAATGTGTCCAATCCAATTCCCCTCCTCCTCAGTACAGTTCTCAATAATGCTCTTCCCTCCCAAACAAACTCTTTCCGGCACCTCCTCAATCCTCACTTTATCCACCCACTTCACTACCTCTAGCCTCCTCCATACCTCAAAAGCGTTGATTCTCTCCCTCCCTTTTCCTTCCCAAATGACTGAAAGAACGTTTTTTACGCTCTTTTAGAATCAAATGAACAAAGAGTTTATTTCAAACATTTAAAACATTTTTTTATCCCTCACACTTTTCCCCTAGAGAAATCAAAATCCCATCACCAGTGAACCACATGTAGCTAACTTTCGAAAGCTATATATTCTTCTTCCATCTGGAAGTGAGTGGCAGAGTTAATCCTTTAAGACTTTAATTGCATTGTCGCACCACAAAGTCTATCTATCTATCTATCTGAGGGACTGTAAATTGATTATAAAGTGAATGGAGTCTTCGAGAGGTGATTAGAGACAACACGTGACAAGAGTGTGAAGTATAAGGTAAAATAAACTTTAAGGATATCAGTAATACTACTCTCCTTAGGCGGAGATGTCATCATATTATCATGCGATTATTATTATGTTCTCTAAGCATTGAAGACAAACCGGAAGCCTAGACATCATAGAAAATATGTATTTTCTTTTCACATTGAGCTAAAAAATAGAAAAATATATTGTTTTCAACCAATTGAGAAAGGATAATGGTAAAAGAGGACAATCACGATTATTTGTTTATGGGAAAATCAGAAGAATTCAATGCCTCAAGTTCACAAAAAAAATCTTTTTTTTTTAAACGCTTAAAACGTTTCAAACGATTCGTAATTTGAGGTGCACATCGAACATAAATTTTACATGAAACTTTCTCCAACTTATTAGGAGGACGACAGAAGATTGGAGGCATTCGAGATGTGGGCATGGAGAAGAATGGAGAAGGTGAAATGGATAGAGAGAAGGTGGAACGACGAAGTGCTGGACATGGTGGGTGAGGAGAGGCAGCTTTTAGATGAGATACGGTGGAGACAGAAGGTATTGATAGAGGGAGTACTTAGCGGGGAGGGGATGTTGAAGACGGTGTTAGAGGGTAGAATGTTAGGCAAACTAGGGAGGGGTAGGAAGAGAATAGGATTTTTAAATAGATGAAAGGGAGTAGAAAAGGAAAGCCTTACAGTGATTTGAAAAAGGCAGTGCTGGAAGGAAAGGGAGGTTCCCCGATAACTTCCTTAATGCGTCATGGAAACCTAATTTAATCGGTAGAATACTATAATAATAATAAAAATAATAATAATAATAATCAATTGCATTAATCTTGTGGATTGTACCTTTTTCTTTAAAAGATTATTTTGATTATTGATATTCAGATTTCTGTGAAATTACTTTCCGCTTTTTTTTGCTTTGTAGCTGCTTCTGGTTTTATTGTAAAAGGTTTATCTTGTAAATTTTCACCGATCATAATAATTGTTTTATGTTTAGTTCTCGATGATGGCTTGTAAATTGTGTTGATGTTCTGAGGGATCTGTCTCCGGGCTATTAAAATTAATTTCTTACTGAAACTTAATGAAATGTGGGTGTCCGGGATAGGAAAAAAATTAATTTCGGGAAGCCCTGTCTCATAGGAAAAGTCGTGGAACTAGGTCAATACAATGTGCGTAACAATATAAGCCTAGAGTTCAGTCCTAGATAATCGCTCGTTAACCTATCATTATAAGGTGTGCTCGATAAGTTAGGTACAAATTTTTTCCGAGCAGAAAAAAAAATATAAAAAATATTTATTATTGAGAAAAAAATACAAGGCAATGAATTGCTTCAAATAATCATTAGTTATCGCATTTTTGAGAAAGCTTAAATTTCCACGGGTTCATACGTGTTGTGTTCAGAAAATAACGGGAATCTTTTGAAATTTCGCAGGTTTGGATAGTCCGACTGCCTAGATTTTTTTTATTATCTTGGTAATAATGCCCCTGAAATATGATATAATTTACAGTTTCATTCTTTTATTACTTTGTTTATGGCAACCGCCAAGGTTAGACGTATTTTATTACTTTATTTAAATCCTTTAGAAACTATCCTATGTAACTAATTCGGGGCCGTCCCTACCCTCTTTCCTTCCTTAAGTTCAGCAAATAACGATATGTATCCGCGAAAATAAAATACTACAACCAGCAACCCGTCATCTATGTAAATTGCCCTTCCCGCTCCTTAATAGACTATGGTTCCAGAACATCCATCAGCATATTAGAAAATACTGTTTTAAAGGAGAAGTCACCAGCACTTTTTGACGCTCCAGTTTTGAGCCAATTATTGTCCCTCCTTCTCAGGGGTCTTCCTTTCCGCCTGACCTTCAACATACAACGCCTTTCTCTTTTCCCTTAGCGGTTTTATTGGACGGGACAAGTTACATTTTTTCTCCCTCACATTCACACCATGCCTCCGAAAAATAAAAATGTCCATCAAAATTGGTCTTGAGAAGGAGCCCGGAGCAGGCTTATGCCTCACCTAACGGAAAAATGGGTGTAATAAATTCAATTTGGTACGCAGGAAATATCAGTTTTATCATACTAGGCGACGAAAAAGAAATATTTGGAAATGAACCATGACCGGACAACATTTCTTTGTTGGTCCTAGATCAATGAGGTAGATGAGTTATCTATTAAAATCATATCATTGGTCTGCATAGAAATTTAGTAGTGATATGTCAATGTAATACATAAAATTTTATATTCTCCATCATAAATTGAATTGAACTAGTTCAAAATAGTATTAGAGTATTAGTAAATTCTCTTCTTAGATGAATATATGACGACGTGGGAAGCAAAAAATTGTAAACATTTGCTATAAAAACAGGAGTGAAGCAAAGAACACTACTTGGAATGCATTTTAATCTATCAGAATAGTATGAAGAACGGTTATGGACCTGAGAAGCACAAAGATATCACGAAATCGGAACATATGAAAAATAAGGGTTCGGGATACCAGAATTTGGCACTTATTGTAGCATTCTTGAACTCAATCTTGAATGATTGAGAGATCGATCGAATAAATATTTAATATTGCTACGGAAATTTCATCATAAAATATATATTTTTTACTATAACGAGGAAAATTCTTATTATGAAATTCTGGAAATCTAAGATTTATGCGCGATTTTTATTTTATCACTCAAATTATTGAGTCATTACCCACTGTAGAATTCCCTCTATTCGCAAGACCTACCTCATTAAAAATATTTAACACACTCGTGGAAATATAATATTATATTATGTACTGCAAGTCGCAAATAAATGAAAACTTAATATAATTATAAAGTTGCACCCATAATAAGGAATGCCAGAACGAATGGTACAGAAAAATTCTTCAGAAAAATATATAATGGAACCCATGTTAGATGTAGGTCACAATAAGCCCCTATTAATAGGAAATTCCATCACGTCTGGTACGCAGAAAGTTAGGTAAAGAGGAAAAGAGAGGTAAAGTCAAATGTGCTCTTTTCAAAATTTCATTCGGTGTCCAAGAATTCCATATGTAGCGATTAAAGGTGTATTGCTTTCAAATTATAGGAAAGAAGAGCAAAAAGTTTTATACTGGAGTAGTTCAATTCATCAAAGCGAGATATCGTCAAGTATCCATCAGAAATTGTCGGAGGGATCATGTATGCATGACCTATATTTTCCCCATGAAAAGTAAGTTTGCGCTGCCCCCCATAGGGCAGGCACGTAACCAGATGTGCCTCGGGTGTGCTTGGGAGCTATGAGGGCTTCCTGTAATTTTATATCATTATTATATCTATATCTACAAAATACCCTGCGAGCCACCTGCAGGGGATTTGGCAGGGGGCGATCAATCACGAACATACAAGAGGATTGCCACATGCGCATCACAAGGCCATAAAAATTACGCATAATAACAAAAATACGGAAAGGAAATAGAAAATACGATAGAAAAATTTAAAAAATGCAATCATTCGTCCTAGCGAAGAACGCCATTAATTGTATTAATCGAGACACCGATGCTCTCCATAATAGTACGAGCAAAGAATGAATTTTGTGGGATTGAAAGTGGGATATGAAAAATAATTTTATATCCCACTTTCAATTGAAGAACCATCATTCAGTGAGATATATCTATTAATTGAATTATACTGAAAGATAAAATTCATTGTTTATTTAAGGAAGGCTCTATGAAATGTGGCTAGAAAAATGCAGTGTCAGAGGATAGGTGCCTTGAGCTATTGGTCTCCTCGAAGATGTATCGCGGGTGGTCGTCACATGGAAAAAAATTTGAGGGGAGATATGAATCCTCCAAATTCCTTGCTGCGCGCCTGGCCTAACTGGTAAAAATGTCCTCTTTTCAATTTTTTGCCAGCGTAGATAATTTAAAATGTTAATTTTTTTTAATTAATATGTATATTCGTAGCCTTCATTAAATCATTTTATGCAGTATAATTTGGGACCATTTCTTTTTTAAAAAATATAATAAAAAGGAACACGTAAAGAAGGATTTGAAATACAGGAAATACGTCAAGCCAACCTTAGTATTGTTGACCAGTGATGACAAGGTTTCTCAGTTGGATAACAATTATTTATACCACTTTTTTTAAATAAAGCGAGCCAATATTCAATGAATAATCCTCAACTTCGGAAGGAGCTAGGGTCAGGAAGGAAGAACATTTAACTGCTCAAGTAAATAAAAAAATGATGAAAGTAAGTTTGCTAAACACTTAACATGTAACTGCCATTGGAGTGATTTAAAATAAATATTTTATCATTATGCAACGACCGCCGCGATAAGATTCTAGAGAGCAGCTAGAAATAAAAAAATATAAATACAAGGATAACACTCTCATAAACGAATATCTCTACCCATCCGTTTCCCCTATTCTGACGTCCGTTACAAAATTCACCTCTTCTTCCGTTACGTAAATAGGTTACAATAATAAGATAAATAGATGATATTTTACGCATGATGATGATTATTATTCGTCGAAACTGGGGTCGTCATATTAAAAAAATAAGTGGTATAAGGTTTTTTTATTCAAAGAAGAAACCTTAAAATGGAATACCTCACAATTAAAAATCAGTAGTGAACTTTAATGATGAATAATGTCAAAGTTTATATTTTGGTAAACAATATCTCTGCTGAGAAGATCTATTGCGAGTAGTCACCACATGGGAAAAATTTTTTTAGGGGGGGGGGGAAAGGGGTGCAGTAGCCCGCAAAGCCTCCCCCTGGCTACGTGCCCATCCCGTGGGTATCCTCACGACTTCCGACGGAAACACGCGCACATACACATACCCATGAGGAGCTGTGCCAGTGCATCCGGCCTGTCTTCATCCTCCGAACAGGATTCACCTCTCACATGCAACGCCATCCTTCCTACCCATGCCCTGCGCTCGGCAGATCGAGGTCTTAACCTCTTCCGCCCTCAACGACGTGCCTAAAATCCCCCGAGAATGACACAGGATTACGGAAAGAGGTCCAATGCACGCTGCCCTTTCGAGGCAACGCACCTGACGCGGCAGACATCTCATCTCGGTCCGGAGGTTCCGATCGTTCGCTACGACGTCGCGCGGGTCAGTCTCATCAACGAACGTGAAATAGGAGAGGAAATTGTATGTAGTCGAAACAACTCATAGTATACTATTTTTGGTGGTGAACAAATTAAAAATAAATGCAATAGCTTAAGGTGTTACTACATGGCACTCCTTCATGACTTTCAGGTAAGAGTAATACTTTGGCTAATTCCACATAATTTATTCACTTGCGAACGTTTTCAATATAGTGTAGGCAAAAGATTATGCACTACTGAAACCGGTCGCAAGTGAATAAATTATGTGGAACTAGCCAAACCTTATTCTTTCCCGACAGAAATGAAAAATAAAAAAGTACTACTAGAGTAATCCACTGGAACCCTTGAACACCTTGAGTGGCTGTAATGGGGTCCAATTTACCTGCATGATGATACACAATGATTAAATAGAAATATTTCAACATTTATGCAACTCTACTTTTCAGTAGAAGTTGCAAATTCATGAGATTGAGATGATGTAAAAACTTGGATATAAATATATCCATTTCAATGCTGTTTAATCAACGCTTACAGATTACACCAAAGCGGAGTCAATGAACGCATAATATGGAAAATATCGCTTAGTGCAAATTTTTGTACCGTGGTAGGAGTCATGACAAACTTACTGACAACCGTGACTCCTGGGGGATGAGCCGAAGTCACCGGAGTCCTATTAAGGTCACTTTTTACAATTTTTCGCGCTAACTCAAAAACCTCTGCCACATCAATAAATTAAATACTAAATTAAACTACATATACAGTCAAAAGTAACTGAGACAGGCGGGATGTCGTGGAATGACATCATGGTGTCATGAAAAAGAGACGACACTTTTTCCACAAATTTTTTGATTAATGTACAATGCATTTCGACCGTTAGGTGCTATCTGTCTTTTTCATTAAATATATAAAAGTTCTAGCAGCTGAGCTCTAAGCCACCAAGACCATCCACCGGCTTGCGGATGATGTTTCGACCTCTAGATGTATAGAGGTTAGCTGCGAGATATGCGGGTTCTCTCGTCGAATAAGCAGTCGTGGACAAAAAGCGACGGTGTTCCGAGAGGCTATTTGTCTATCCTTGGGTAAGGACCATTAAATATATACCGAAACCTGTGAAAATGCCGTGACTTGGCGACAGGGGGCCGCCAACATTTATGCCTCTCATCACTCGGGGGAGAGGAGGGCAGCAGCTTTTCATCATATTTGCGAAGGTGGAGACCATACTGGTCGGTACAGCGGCACACATTTCCCGACGGACGCGGTGACATTTACTTAGTAAACTGCTGTAGTACTGCGATGTGGAAGACAAGGGGAAACCACCACATTATCATCCCGAGGAGTCACAGTTACTCCACTCATTTTATATCATGACATAATGGAATTCTCTCGAGTAAAATATTCCGGAGGTAAACTAGCCCCCATTCGGATCTCCGGGCCCGGACTACTTGAGAGGGTACATGGGTCAAAGGTGATAGAATGTTAAGGATAGGAACATGGAACATTAGATTGCTACGTATCTGCGGTAAGATAGAGTACTTAAAGGTGGAGATGCGAAGAATGAACCTCGACGTATTAGGCATCAGCGAAATGAAGTGGTCCCAAGAAGAAGACTTTTGAAGTGGAAGCTACTGACAGATACACACAGGATCGCTATATAGTAATGCTGGAGTAGGGTAATGCTTATAATGAGCGCCGGAATGCGTGTTAAAAGCTACCTACAGTTTAATGAAAGGATATTAATGGTGAAGATAGAAACTAAACCCGTAGCTACTGAAGTGGTGCAGGTTCATATGCCTCAGTCAGATCATGAAGATGAAGAAGTAGAAGATATCTACCAGGATGTAACGGAGGTTATCAAGCAGGCAAGAGAGCAAGAGAATTTTATTATTTTAGGTGACTGGAATGCCGTCGCCGGCGAAGGACAAGACGGAATAATAACTGGGAAATATGGGTTAGGTAACCGAAATGAAAGAAGAGAAAGGCTACTTAATTTTGGCACTGAAAACAGGCTAGATTTGGCCAACACTTTATTCAAAAATCTTCTGTATTCGACAGGTGAGATATCAAAGGACTTTGAGAGAAACATAATAATACCAATTCCTTAGAGGAAAAGAGCGGAGAACTGCGAAAATTTTAGGACATTGAGCCTGACTACCCATGCGTCGAAGACACTGAAAAGGATCATCTAGAGAAGATTAGAGCGAAGAGAAGAGTATCTGGATGAGGATCAATTTGGATTCAGGAAAAACAGAGGCACAACGGAAGCAATATTGGCACTTAGGCTGCGCATAGAGAAGAGAATGGAAAAGTACAAACCAACTTTCGTTGCGTTCGTGGACTTAGAGAAGGCATTTGACAATAGGGATTGAAACACGATGCTTGAAATCCTAAAAGGAATTGGATTTCTCTACAATGACAGAGGAATTTATCCATCGTTTATACAAAAACCAAGTTGCTGTGATAAAATCAGCTCCCAGCTGTGAAGAAGCAATAATTAGAAAGGAGTGAGACAAGTCTGTGCTTTGTCACCTGTAATTTTCAACGTTTACATCGAGAAAGCAATAAATGAAATCAAAGAAAAGGCTTCGGGAATGAATATCCACGGAGAAAAAAATTAGCCTGCTAAAATTTGCCGATGACACAGCCGTCATAGCAGAAACAGAAAATGATTTGAAAAACATCCTGGTTAATATGGGTAGGGTAATGGTAAATGTGAACTGAATATAAACACAAAGAAGAACAAAATATTAGCATGCAGCAGAAGAGAATAGGTCAAGGCCAACAATAAAATAGGGAAGCAAACATTGGTGGAGGTGGATGAATTCTGTAATTTGGGAATCAGGACCACTAGCGACGGGAAAAGCAAAAAAGAAATTTTCGGTAGTATAGCCCAAGCGGAGAGAGCATTCCACCAAACGAGAGACCTGCCTACGGCGGGAAACCACATATAGAAGTAAGGATACAATTTATAAGAACCTACATTTGCAGTAGCTCCTGGAAGTGAGGCATGGACAATGATCGCAGCGGAGAAAGCAAGGCTAGAGGACTTCGAAACGTGGTGCAACAGAAGGATGATGAGGATCAGATGGATCGACCGAGTTCGTAATGAGGAAGTCCTAAGAAGAGTAGGGAAAGAATGGAAGCCTCATGAAAACCTTATTAAGAAGACGGAACAACCTTATGGGTCATATCTTAAGACATGATGGCTTGATGAACACAATCGTCGAGGGACAAGTGGATGGCAGGAACGGAAAAGGAAGACCTCGAACAAAATATGCGGAACAGGTAAAGAAGGATGGGAATGAGAAGAAATACGCAAAAAAAGTGTGAAAACATTAGCTGAAAGGAGAATTTAGTGGAGAACTGCATCAAACCAATCTTATTATTATGGACTGGTAATGATGATGATATAAAAATTGCTGCTAAAAGCTTTTATACCTTTGCAGTAAATGTTTTACTTCATAAATCAGAGAGGCTGTAAAATTTGGAATGCAAAAAACTTATTTATGGGTATTGATTAAAAGTTTTCTCATTAAATCTAAGGGGTTAGTTAATGGGTTGCTCATGAGACTCAGCCCTATCAGTGTGGTAAAATAAGCTATTTTTTCATCCATTCTTCCACTTTCGAAGTTCATTGACTGGTTTAGGTCTTTCTCTCCAAATTTCGCCTCAATACGCGAAGAATGAAATAAAGCTGCTCAATACCCCATGAATGCTTGTGAGTTAACAAGTAAAGGGAAGTACACATGAAAGAATTTGCTATTAAAAAAAGACCAAACACACCTTTTCTAATAATTCCCCAAATTTACACAACATATTCCTTTCTCCAGTTTGGCAAAATGGAAATTAGTCCTCATTCCATCCACTAATCCATTTTTCTTCCGACCCATTCGCCGCATCTCAAGTATTCTACCCACCAGCACTTTTATAGTGAAACTTTTTACCCAATTTCCAATTAAAAACCTCCAATTTATCTATTTCGCAACTTAGGCACATTATTCTTCGTTTCGGCCGAAAGCATATCGGATTAGATAGCATCTTTTAAATTTCGAGCTTCCATTCTATTTAATTCTCACTTAATATGCCGACAGATGAAAGAGAGTGAAAAGGCGTCAATGGACCTAGTAAGGGGTTCAACAGCTATTATGGAAATGGGAAGCAAGGCTTATGGTGTGAATATATTTTGGGAGCTTAATTAAACTTGGATGGGGTATTGCATTTCAGGGTGAGGTTAGTTTGGATAGGGTACACCGAAAAGATAAATAAAAAAAATAATAAACTAGGGTAACGGCCTTTGAAATGTGGTGGTGCAGAAGAATGATGACTATTAAGCGAATCGACCGAGTAATACTGAAGTCAATATCCTTTCCTCCTTAATTTATAAAAAAAAAAACATTTCATTAAGTCTTTTTAGCAGCTGAAACTGGTTTTTCGTTATGTAAGATTTTACACTTTCCCGGCAAACAGCATGCATAAACTCTTCTCGGGATACGGGATAAAGTTGACGCTCAGTGATGAAAAATAACAAGCGTATAAAATGGAACGAAGAAGTAAACATCGCGATGCTGTTCACCCATTTCCGCTCACAAAACTTGAAACTTGCGATTGTGAACATATTTATGTACTTTACTCCTATGGCCGTCTTTTGTAATACAGTGAAATATTTTGGTGGTACATCAACTTGTTTCTTCATAATAACCCATAGCCATATAACTACATTGAATGGTGACGTGATTGAACTCTAGTGTTGTTCAATATCTACGAGTGACGTTTGACATTGATAGAAGAGGTTAACCTTCAAGGTAATCATATTTTTGGATGAAGGAAAGTTAAAATAATCCATTGAAGGCCGTTTTCTATTTAACTCTTGTGATACTTGCGTTAAATTTACGGACAGGAGGCGCCTATAATGAATTTCCTTTTCGCAACTGTCTCTTTGACAATGGGAGACTTCAGATATCGCCGATCATTCATATCGGGATCAGGACACAAGATCCTCCTGGATAAGACCAAAGCCATTGCAAGAACATCCGCTAATTATCCACGGCTAATTTGAGAGGCAATTGAAATTTCTAAACGAGATTTAAATTTAAATGGGGATGATGGGTATAATTTGAGCCATGTGTGCAAAAGATACCTTTTCACTAAAAAATTGAACTACAATATTACTATACTCATCTCCCATTTTTATAGAAGTAGATACTTTAAAGAAATTGTGTTTTTTATTTTATTTATATTTTTTTAAACCCATTACAACAATTGACCAGTTTTCCAACGGTACGAGATAAAAATGTACATACATATTCAGTCTTCTGACGACGTTCCCAACAGGAGGAACGAAACGTTGAGTTCAATATTCAGCACACAGCAGTATACTCGGAAATGTAATGTAGAAGTGCAATCTTATCGCAGCGAAAACCTTAAAACCAATATACAAGAATTGCCATGAGAAAAAATTCACCTGGACCGGGAATCGAACACGGACCTTTGACTTTCCGGGCCACTGCGCAGACCACTACGCTATCCAGGTTCTTTAATTCTCATGGCAAATATATACGATATATATATATATATTATTACCTAACCCCTATTCCTAACTCCCCCTCCCCATACACCTCTCCCCTTACCCCTCCTCTCCCTCTTCCAACCCTCTCCTTTCCTCACCAACCGCCGTTCACGCGGCAGAGTTTAAAATATTACACTTAAAACCAATGTTAAGATCGTTGCCTTATGATAATGATGATGATCTGTCTCTTACTGTAAGTGAGCCTATTCAACCGGGTTCAAAAATAAAATAATAAAAGTATGAAGTCATTGCTAGCTTCAACCACATATTTGTGACAATTAGACAGTAAAAATGAATGTAATGGTTATTTTTAGTGTCTCACATGCTTGAAATGGTGCCGTATGGAGGGCGGAAATGGGTTGAAACAACTTAATCCAAAGTAAATACTTTGCGTTCGGCTGTTTTTTCCGGCAGTGTTAATTCTGCAGAAGACTGATATATGTCATTTAGTACGGGTTTATTTAATTCTATTAACGCCCCGCTGCGATAAGTTTTAAGCTGTGAAATTTTTTTTTATTGAGTTATAAATATAAATTTATTTCTAATTTTTGCTATAAACCGCCCTAAAAACTATGTCTTCCTAGCATTTTGGGGAATTGAAATCCCACCACTCTCCGTTCACTACGGTCTTGAGAGGGAGACATTCACTCTACATCTACATACTACCTTCCGAATTAACAACATATGTAAATTACTTTGATCGTATCATCTTTTACAGAAATATATGCATACAAAGTAGTCAAGGATGAGAAAAATCGTGTAGGATGTCTAATTTAGTGCACTACATGTCATCATTAAAATTAACTTCTCACCATTAATGTTACTGTGGTGATTTCCGAAATGAAACACTATTCAAAACTATTTCAATTACTTTGATGAAATCATCAAAAAATTATTTTCGGGAATATCTACATACAACGTGGTCGTGTAGCCTAGTAAAATTTATTGTACCACATTTTTTCACGTAAATTACCTCATAGCTATCCATATTACCGTAGTAACATCCAGAATGAAACACAATTCGAAACGAATTTCCCATTGCTTTCCCTTCCTGATTGAAATGCGAACTTAACTGTCACTTGCACTTGAACCTTTTTTCCGCTATAAAAAATAAACTCGCCACCCACGCAGCACACCTTTAGCAATCATTCAAAATCCCAAAACCGGTGGCGTCAGCCTTGAGACGCGAAATACGGCTCTCCCGTTGTCACAACAGTCGGATGGCGACGAGGCGTTCCCGGCGCGAGGTGCAAACTCATTTGAAATTCCTCGCATATGGAAGCACCGGAATGCCTTCCTATTTCCCCTTCGTTTCCAACTCTCCTTTCTCACGCTGTAAAGACTTTGAATACCTTTTAAACCCGCGTTGTCGCGGGAATCGATTATGAAAGGTATCGAGAGTTGTCATCAGACAAGCGTGTGCATAGAGAGCAGAGATTGTCGATCCAAACAGAAAATAATTCTCCTCTCAAACTTCCTCGTCGATGTTAGTTTGTAACAGTATTTCCTCTTCTCAGACGGAGATTTACATGATTTTCATAACTTTCTCTGACGAAAACGTAAGCTTTCCGTGGAGCTGGAGTGTTGAAGTTGTACGTAGGTGGTTCATAATATAACTTGGGCCATTGAAAATGCGGGATAGAAATCGAAAATACCGTTTGGGGCACAAAGCGTCAATTGAAATACCCTGGTATAACATCTAGGACCTGCCAAATGAATTGGGTTAAAAAACATCGACTGATTCTCATTCAAAGAGTAAGCTTGGTTCAAATTGAAGGAATCAGTTATTTTTCTGAGTTACGGGGCGCACTTATTATACAGTCCGCTGCAGCTATTTTTCTCTAAAAGTACTTCAATAATATTCTCATACCGCCACCAATATGATGTGGAAGTAACCACCTTTGAAAAGAATTTCAGCAAGGTTACATTAGGAGGAATATTTAGCAGCATTGACCCAACATCCCGTTTGAGATCTAAGCAGCAAATGACTGCCATGCAATGCCGTATTCAATAACTACATAGAAACGAAATACGTCAGTATAAAAATCAATAGACATTCATTGACCTCAATTAGTTTCATCTATGCTTTTAATTGCTTATCCCTATTTACATGCTTCCCTGAATCTCGTTGGACATTCAGTAAGTGTAGTGGAATTTTAAAGTAAACATTATAATAACATTGAAAAGAAGAAACGAACACAATGAAATGATCCTTAACTCGCAATAAAACGGTAGGTAAGAGATAACTAAAATGTTTTAAAAGACAAAACGGCCTATAAATCCCTTCGTACATGACCTAAAATCCCTTTCAGCATTACAGGAGTAGGTAAATTTTGCGTCGCAAATGCTATAAATAATAAGCAACTTGTGATAAAACCATTTCGAAAACCTACAAATACATCTTTATATCAAATGCATATAGGAAATGTGGAAAAAATAAGCATGGAATAAGCACATTGTGACATTAAAATGATATGATAGAGCGGCGATGTTCCACCGGCAAAGTTAGCTGAGGTAGATGGAGGACAGAGAACGTTAGTTTCGCAGAAAATAATCCACGGCGAGTGCGACCAGGAGTATCTATTCATGATGGGGTGCGGCAAAGTGTAGTTACAGTAAATTCTATCAAAACGTGTCGTGCCAAGCGGCCCATGTCGACGACATAAGTCTCGTACAGCATCGGCGCGGTTATCTGAACAGCGGGATTATGACCACATTACGTGGGGAAATACCAATTTACGACGGATGGATTGTCCTTTACAAAGAACTGTTCATCCTAGATAGAACGCAAACATACAGCTCAACTGATATTCTTAATGTGCGTTTACAATGTGTGACATGTTATGTAAACAAGTTACATACAACATGTTTTACGAAAAAGTTACAAATCCGTGTGACAAGTTACACGTAACATTGTGTTACAAAACAAAAATTCGCGTTATATAACAAGTTTTTGGCTTCCCGTACGAAGTGGGCAAATGTGTAACATGTTACGGAAAAGAGGTGAGGCGCATGGTGGGGATATCCAGTTGACGGGTGGGCTGCGACTGAATATGCATTTTTGGCTCCGCTGGACTCTTGTTATAAAACAAATGTTATATAAAACAAATGTTACAAGAAACTTGTTAAGTATAACATGTTTATATATAACATGCTAATCAGTGTAAACGCACCTTTAGGTAACAGATCACTCACTTAAACCCCTATTCTTTCATCTTAAAATTCTTCTGGTGCATTAAGTGGTTCCTTTTAAACAATTGACTGAATCACGAATTTTATATTTTCACTAATTAATTTATTTCTCAGATTTCTTGATTGATGCTCTTGGGCCTCATTATAATAAATTGACTATTTTATCAGATATAACTATGCTATATTAGAGATACAGAAAAAAAGGTGAACGGGATTTACCAGCGTACCGCGATAAATTCAAGATGAAAGCATAACTTTTCGCGAATAATCCATCACCGAAAAGGCCTGTCAAGCGAGAGGTATACATCCTCTTAAATATGAAGCCCACATAAACTTAAGAACTAACATCCATACACCACGTCGTGAACTACCCCTTAACATATTTAATGGAGGAAGGGTCCCTACAAAACCTCTCCGTAACTTCGATAGGATTTGTGTATTTTCGATTTTTGCATTTTTTGAAAGCAGCTTTGGATTTCTGAAGATGAATGTACACTTTAAATATGAATTTAAAGATATAACCACTAACCTGTTTCCCATAGAAATATACGTTAATGAAGCAGAAGAGAAAGATATTTTGTCCATTCTTACCAGATTTTATCCTGGATCACTCATCCATGCCTCTATTCACCAGGTAACCTCAGTCTTATTTCCTTACCTAAAAAGAAATAGAAATCACCATGTTATAAGTAATCATAATACAAAATATATTCCTACATGGCATGAAAAAAATATTTATAAACACAAAAAGCAATTATTCTGCAAATAATGTAGTATACACGAAATGTTGATAAGGTCCAATGTAACTATTGGCTATAGCACACATTATTAAGCTATAGCTCATTGTAAATAAATTTAAGTATTATGATATGCTCATTTCATCCATGTAAGAAGGGATTTACATATGAAATGCAACATTTATGTACCATAATTTTAAAGATGAGTCTAACTTCAGCTAGTTAATGGTAATAATCAATTTATATCATCACATTCAGTTCTTTCATCAAGTTATGTCATCTAAGCAGGAGGAAAACTACCTCATTTATTAATGTAAACGAGAAAAATGCATTGATTTTCCTTCACTGACATGATATCAGTACGAGTGGTAAAACGGGTATTCTTAATAATATTGCCTCAAATTCATAATCACCAATTCTGAGATTACACTATGCGGCTGTCATACCATAGCCAAGCAACATTTCAGGGTTAGCGTATTGGGTACTGGGTAAAATTTTCTTGTATACTTCCATATTAACATTTGTTCTTTCTCGGTAGATTTTCGTAGGTTCTTCAAGCCCAAATTCTTATGTGGGAGTATTTCGGCAGTGAGTTCTTTCCAATAAGGACAAAAATATTATCCTTAGGTTTTCCCACGTTTTTTTACATCGTTTTACACTTGGTAAATGTAACTTTGTTCAGTTTGCATTTTACGGTTGATTTTTAAAGCATATTTCTTTGTTTTTTGTACTTATTTGAAATAATTTAATTTCTATTGTAACTTGTAAATGTATTCCTCTGCAAATATTTAATGTTTGACGAGGTGTTAGATGGAAAATGGGACTTTTTAATCCCAATCTCACCCATTAAAGATGTATAAAAGTTATAATTATAATAACTATTATCATTACTGCAAAAGCAGATTTAGCGGCATATAAAATAATGATTACTGGTAATAGACTCCCGTTTACATTACTATATACCTTTCAATCATCAAAGACACTAAATTTATATGAAGCGATACCTTTCATTATAATATATATTCCGATTATCTTCTGGCCGATAATGATGGAGTAGTCTAGTCGAGTGGACTCAGTTTGCGAAACGATTGGGGATAATTGGAATAAAATAAAATCATTAATTTTTATCTTCTTTGTCCTCCTCTTAAAATTTTCTCTATTTCCTGCGGTTAATTATTAACAAACGAAATGCCTTTTATCGCCGGCGATTCCACAGGGCCCGTAGACTTTTTCCTTGTTCTTTTACTCTCGATTTAAGATCGGAATCAATTATTCCCCCGGGGGTTTTCCTCTTCCAATCACACTTCCTCAACCCGTATCAGATTTCCATCCATTAGACGAGAGCAGTCCATTCACAATATTGTAAAATTTACGGAAAAGTTTTGCGTAAAGAGGTTTGTTACGAATGTTATGATTTTTATGTGAAATTATATAATAAAAATGTGAATTGAAAATATTGGGTGGAAGAAGTGTCAAAAAGATTTAATCTTTCTGAATGATATAATGAAAACGTTAATTGTATGGAATTGGTTGGGATACTGAACTTCTTAGTCCAAGTAAAGAATTTAATGCTAAAAAGGACATTATATACTAGAGTTTAAATACAAATTATTGTATGAATGCACCTATGAATGTAATATAAATTAGTATTTTATTCAACAAATATTTTATCTAAAGAACTTAAGAAAACTTCATAAACTTGTACAGAATTTTTCACGTGGCATTCAGATGGCCTTGACTGTTTTGGTAACAAATTATTCCATTAGTGTATTAGTTCCTTTTGTAATATGATTGTGATTATGATTAATTAGAAAATTGTATTTACCCCTTGATTGTGTTTTTATGTTGGGTAAACTTAAACTATTATTAAATAAAAAAACAAACTGCCATTTGCTGATAGCGTGATTCCATAAACTTTTCCTTCTTCTCTTACTTTCCATCAAAGATCGAAATCAATTATTCCCTCCGGCATTTTCCCCTTCCAATCACTCCTCCTCATCCCGAAGCAGATTTCCATTCATTAGACGAGCAGTCCATTCAGAGTATATATCCCTCCTACTGTCATCTTTCTCCCTTTCCCACGCTTTCATTCAAGCCTTGATTACTTCCCGCTGTTCCCTTTTCAACAATTTTCCAAAGCCTCTCATCTCCTCTCACAGCTTTTTCAGTGAAGACTCAATTTCGAAACCTCAAAAAAGAATGTACAGGAGCGCAAGCAAGCGTGACAAACGATATATATATCCATCAAAACTCTGAACGATAAGAAATACATGTCCTTGAGGAGATATCCTAGTAATATCTTAAAAAAACTCAATATAAGTTGTGATTTTTTCTTGAAGAAGGTAAGTTGTGTTAAAATACAGGCTACCTGTTCTATTTCACACAAGAAGACTAAGGTAATGCGTTTTTGTAAAGTATTGCGAGCGAGGAATGTGATACTCAAGATAAAAGTAGGTGGGGATAAACTTGAGCAGGTAGAACAATTCAACTATTTTGGCAGCACATTAGAGGAAAACGGACAGAGTAGCAAGGACATTAGGAAGCGAAATGCACTAGCAAAGGAGGCGTTCATGAACAGGAAAAAGATTCTGAGAGGATCGTTATGTAAGAGTTTAAAGAAAAGATTAGTGAAGAGTTTGATCAGGAGTGTAGCTCTCTACGGTGCGGGAACGTGGACACTGAGGAAAGAAACGAGAGAAGATTGGAGGCAATCGAGATGTGCGTAAGGAGAAGAATGGATAAGGTGAAGTGGATGGAGAGGAAAAGGAACGACGGAGTGCTGGATATGGTTGGGGAGGAGAGGCAGCTTTTAGATGAGGTACGGAGGAGACAGAATGTATGGATGGAGATGAAGTTTTGAATTATAGTGTAAATAAAATATTAAAATGGGGATTTAAAATAATGAAAGGACTTCTAAATATCCACATTTCTTTATTTCTACCGACCCATATTTTGGCACATATTGATCTTGAAAATGCCATTACGAGCCAAAACCCTGGTCGATAGAATCTTACCTCGTAGGTATATTATGAAATCTTGAAAAAAAAAGTGCTTTCATTATGTCAAATATCAAATAATTCCTCCAAATTATACCAGAATTACAAAATTTTATCCAAAATGGAGATTACTTAATAAATCTTGCGCAATCTTGCACTTCAAATGAAATTATAAATCGATGCTGTTTAATTTCAGATTCTTATTTTTCATTTTACAGAATAAAAAACGAAGAATTTAAAAAATATATAGACGACATCTGCCACTCAGAAATGTAGCTAATTTCCCGCGAGAAAATTATTCCTTTAAAAACTTACAATCACAACGCTTATCTCCCTATGCAGTTTCCTTCCCAGGGTTTGGGGAGGAACATAGACTTCTTGAAGCCTGAGAACCAGGAAGCGCGAGAAGTTGCGAAGGATGTTAAACCCAAAAGAAATGAGAGAAAAAAACTTATGAAGGCTGAGGCCGAAGTTAAGGAACGGAAGCTTGAATCTTAATTCCATCCACTTGCCATGGGACATTATCTCGTCTCACAAAAGAACAGTAGTCAGTTTCAACAATGAGACTGTCTGGTTAATGACGTTAAAAGATTTATAAATTGTTCGTGCTGAATTCTTCCATTCCTCTCCTTCAAGTTATTTGTTTCCCTTTCAACAAAATTTAACAAGGGAAGCCACTCTTCATATTAGAAAGAAACTTTACCGAAAATGACTTCCATTAGATATTTTTGAGCTATTCAAATTTTGCTAGTTATCAGTGAAACTGCTTTAAAGTTTCATTTTAATGATATAGTATGCTAGGAAAATGCCCTATAAAAGGATAATATACAAGAGGAGTAAAGCCCCGTTCGCAAGAACATGATTTGGCTTAGCTTGACTAAATACTACATGGACCAATAAGAGAAATATTGTCGTGCATCGGTCTTTCTTGCTCATAAGCTGGAGATCTTTCGTGAAGCTAAGCGGGTGACAATGCAAACCACCTACTGCGCTTAAACACCAGAAGAGGCACTCCCCAAAACACCTAATTTACATCCACTATCTTAGAATCGCTGGAATTTAGGGTAGCTTTATGAATAGCGCCGGAGAGCATATCGATGGCTAAGTTCTAACAACACGTGTCTCAAAAATAGCAACTTTTCAGGAGAGCAGAAAAACGATTATTTTTTTTACTTGTACACTCAAGTTAAAAATCAAAAGTTCATAAAACTGAAAAAGAAGCATTCATTTGCAAACAGAGAGCTGTTTTATGCTTGTATTTTATTAAAAAAAATGTGATTACGCACATTTTAAGATACCTGTCTCAAACCGGCCGAATTTGAGATACGTGTTGTTAGAACTTCGACATCGATATCTAGTAATGAGAAGAAAACTGTATTCTAAATGCCTATTTTAAGCCTACGAGAGGGCTGCAGGCTCAATTGGATGCATTATGCAAGCGCTGCGAGGAGTATGCCTTGAGAGGTTACCACGAAAAGACTAAAGTAATGTGGTTTAGTAAAGCGTCGCGAGCTAGGAATGTGAGACTTAAGGTAAAATTTGGAGGGGAAAAACTTGAGCAGGTTGAGTATATTAATTATTTGGGCAGCACGTTTGAGGAAAACTGATATAAGACATTAGAAAGAGAATGCATATACAAAGGAGACGTTCATGAACAGGAAGGAGCGTAAAGAAAAGGTAAGTCAACTGTCTGTAAACAAAGCCTGACATGGAGTGTAGCGCCTTACGTTACGGAAACGAGAACACTTAGAAAGGAGGACGGGAGAAGTTTTATGAAGTGGTTCTGGAAAAGTATGGAGAAGGTAAAGTAGGAGATGAGGAAGAGGAATGACGAAGTGCTAGACATGGTGGGTGAAGAGAGGCAGCTTCTAGGTGAGACACGGAGGAGACAGATTGCATGGATGGCTCGAGTACCTAGCGGGAAGGGGGTGTTGAAAACAGAGTTAGAGGGTAAAATTTGATTGGATAAACAAGGGAGAGGAAGGAAGACGGCAGGAATTTTTTTTTTGATAGATTGAAAAGGAATAGGCCTTATTGTAAATTGAAGAGGGAATTCCATAAAGGGAAGGGAGGCTGCCAGAATGCTTCCTAAGTACTCCATGGAAACCTACCTTAATCGGTTGAATACTTTAATAATAACGGCAACCTTACCTAGAGACCGAGACGGATAAACCGATTTAAAGCGCAATGAAGTCGGCTGCCTCTGCTACGCCTGCTAATTAACGGCTTGAATTACAGAGATAAATCGCTGAATTAACACTTCCGGCAACCCTCCCCCCTCAAATTAAGCCACCAAGATGGCGCCACGTAATGAAATCTGAGGCAGGACGCTACCGCCATGCACGGATGCCTCCCTCACACCTTTTTCCTCGCATTACAACTTTACCTCGCACGCAAAATTCGCCGCAACTCCTTCTAAAGTCCCGGCGAACACGCCAGAGCCTCATTTTAAATCCTATAGGGGGCGCACCATCTTTCCCTTTTGTCTTCCTCCCCTCCCTCGCTCCCAGAGCAGGAAACGGAGTGGAGGGGCGGTAAAAAGTACGTAATAAAGAGGGAAATTTTCTCATATCCTCAACCTCCGCGCAGAGGAATTCAAGGAGAGGGAGGAAGAGGAGGGGAAAAGACAAAGGATTTTTGGGAAAAGGGCAGAAAATTTTTGCACCCTTTTGACTTTCACGTCCTATCTCTCTCTTTCTCTTTCACTTCAAGGTCTCACGTACTTGCTTTTTCCAATAATGAATCTGCTCCTTCCATGGATAAAGGATGTCGGAGCACGGGCTGCAAAAAGACGGAGTGTATGAGCACACATATATATATGTATGGAAGGAATATCGTCGGCAAAAACCCGACTCCCGAAGCGGAAATCACTTAGAGGGATAAGGAAATATTTACCCGTTCCTCGAAATCAAATTTTTGGCTCGTTCTTGAGCGCTGTTTTCTCATTTGAATTACGCACGGCCGCGTACGATTTATGATGCTTACGTACGCGATGCTTGGGTAATTTGAGGAGCAGACTCTTGAGAGGACAATGAACTTATGTCGAACTGATTGAAGACTGCATATAAGGATGAAATACGAAGATGATAGAGAGGTGGTGTGTAAATTACACGCGTGGAAATAACGAGGAGCTACTTACCACACTATAATTTTTTCACGAATACTACGAAAGAGGATCCTCATGCCGGCCTGTAAATATGTTGTCAACCACGGAGCTTTTGAATGGGTTCATAGAAGTAGCCGCTCGCGTTCCAGACCGTCAAAGAGATCCGAGTTTCACGGGAAAATAGGGTTAATTAGGGATTTTAATCGAAATTTGTATACATGATGATGAGATCTATCACTTTTCTATGACTTTTGAATGCTATTCCTTGAAATTGTAAACATTTTAATGAAAAATATTGAAAAAAATGTGGATAGAATTATATGTTAAAATATTTCCTGGAGTTACGGTCAACGTATGTTATGCACAAACAAGCTATAGCCAACGTTTCCGTTTATTTGAAACCCTCATCAGGGCGATGAAAGAAAAAACATAATAATCAAAATTAATGATAACTAGGTGTGGTAATACCTTAGTAACATAACATCAATAAATATGTACAAAGTTAAGGTATGTCAAACTTTTGTGTGTATTCTGTTCTTTATAATATATTTTAAATTATATTATTGTAAAAAACGCTATTGTAACATTTGTTTATGTAAAGATATTGTATATCTTTGTTATCTTTGTATTTTATATTGTTATTATGTTTTTTATTTCATAGCCCTGATGATGGTTTTAAATAAACGAAAACGTTGGCTATAACTTGTTTGTGCATAACATACGTTGACCTAAACTCCAGGAAATATTTTAACATGTATTAAACGAGGTCATGATAAGAAGAAAAAAAGATAGAATTACACTCATCACCGCGTAGAGGACATTTTTGAAAACCGATTAATATACGAATCAATAGGGTGGTTTCCTATTACTTTTTTATTGCCTAAATCGAAAGATTATTACTCCTGGAGTACGTATTTTACGCTTTTAGATTTTTAAATGACAATATCTATTTTTAGCGATTTAATGGAAAGTGAACATTTTCAAGCGCGCGAAAACGCAACGGCTATGTATGAATGCTGGGAAAACGCCGTGTGACGTCATTCTGGTTCCCGCTGCCGCAAGTGAGGTGGCCTTGGGGTGAGGCTTTGAGCACTGATACGATGCAGGCTGCTAACAGGTAGCAGAGTACCCTGCTAGCAGGTAGCGCTTGGCTTAAATAAGGATTATTAATACCCTATCAAACGAAGGAAACTTTCCGACCCTAACCAGTTTTAAAAGGTGATTATTAAGAGACGTTTCCCTGAGCTCTGTGCCTCATGCATGCATTGGTAATCTCAGACGATGTAAAACTCCTATCTACTCGTATAGAAACTAGGTCCCTGTGACGTCACGTGAAGTGGCATCGCATGGGCGCCAATCTGGCCTTTTTCAAATGCGGTTAAAATTAGCCATTGCCATTCGTCTGAACCGGTATTTCTAAAACCAAATAATTTGTAGATTATGAATACACTAATGGTGGGTAACGAATTGCAATCAATGCCTTTCGTTTTCTTTGATGAAGGAAACTACCCTATTGCCAAGAGAAATCAGCCCTATGTGGGTTGAAATTAGCCCTTCTCTATGCACTCACCTTGACTTTTCTAATCAACTCTCGTTTCAATTTTACTGAGAAAATGAAAAGAACAACTTTGCTTCCGCCGCCGCTACCATAGTCACCAAAAACCACGGAAGGCAAATGAAACGATAAGAAAATGTTTTATTTCGACCCGGAACGAAAATACGTGGCCTAGGTTTAGTTTCGTTCCAGCACGAAATTAAAATCACCAAGGTGTTTAGTTTCGAACCGAGACGAAACTTTACTCCCAGGAACGAAACTAAATTAATCTAAACTCCGCTGCTCATAGTTAAGTTTCGATCCCAGAAGGTGAGTGGAAGGGGATAAGAGGGAATAGTTACGACCCATTGCGTGAGACACAGGTGCGGAGAGGATAAAAATTTGAGCTTAAAAATCGAATGGCCAGTTTGCGTTCGCCGCTCTCCTCTTCGTGGTAAAAATATGAGTGCCCCATGCATCCAATGGCGGTAGGCCGATCCTCTATTTCATTCAACCATACTTCGTACTCGGTGTGTGGGTCGAAACTAAACTGTTCGAATGTGAAGCACGTGGTCCCTCCGGTGCGAAACATTATGGTATGGCATGGTATGGTTTTTGGAGGAGGCGACCGACAGCTGAGGTCATTTGCGCCATGAGGGAAGGGTGTGGAAGGAAGGGTGGAGAGAAACCCGGCGTCGGCGTTAGCCTGCTCTTAACGAAAGGCGCCAAGGGGACCACGGCTTAACGTCCCATCCGAAGGACGGAGTGTTGCGCTTGAAATGTCCTCCACACAACATTCAAGCAGGGATCGGGCAGTATCTGAAAATTCTCTGCCACTGCCGGGATTTGAACCCGAGCCCGCCGGGTGGGAAGCCAACACTCTAGCCACCACACCGACCCGATCCCCTGCGAAACATTATCTACGTTTCATTTCGTCCCAGAGTTTTAGTTTAGTTTCCACCAGAAGTAGTTTTGACTCCGATTTCGTTTCGACCCAGAGTTCAGCTCCCCGGGTTTATATCCATTTAGCTTCGTGTATACATTTCGCTCCTAGGAACGAAACTATTGAAATATTTAATGGTTTTGATTTTCGTTTAGTTTCTATTGCCATCCGAAACGCCCTGCCAACGGTCATCCAATCCCCGCACCTCTCCAACCTCACTAGCCGCTCACAACGCCACATCACCCCCTTGAGATTTCCCCAGCCACCTCTTCCACCTACCTTTTTCCTTCCCCACTGAAATCTCCTTGCATTTGTGATATACATATAAGGACTTATTCAATGCTTGAACCCTTTGTATCTGAACATGTCGCCAATGCGTCGTACCTATTAGTATCGTGAAAATAAATTGGTGGGAGTACCAAGTTTTTCTCTTCATTTACTCAAAATGAACTTTCACAAAGTGGACCTGATAAAATAGAGATTATTCAATTATATTACATGATCGTAAGGATGAAGTAGATAAGGTCTGCCCGAAAAACTCATAAAAGTAGTAATGTTTACAGTTTCAAGGAATACCATTGAAAAGTAATGAATTTGATGGATCACATCAACATGTAAGTACTCTGTGTAAGGCTTTCGGCTTCTCTTTGTGTTCACGCTATCATGAAGAGATATTCTATTAGTACCTACGTTACTCACTGAACATTTTTGACTCCGACCATGGTTTCAATACTTATATCATCATCAAGGCGACACATGGGCGGATTTGGGGGGTCGTAGGGGTCAAGCCCCCCCCCCCCCCACGTAAAGTTTATCAAAAGTTTTTAATTTGTATTAGTTTAACTGTTTTTTAACCTTGCAAAGGGGTTAAATTGTAAATTGGAACGTGTATGTGGTGGAAGTGTTCCGTAATATCAATTAATGACATTTCGTTACATGCGAGATATCTTTTTTTTAATCCGACCGGTTTCGTTCGTTACACCATCAAGTACATGAAATCATATCCTAAAATAATGTATGTACTTATTAATAGTGTAACAGCATAACCGCTCGGAATTAAAAAAATATAATGTGGAAGTAATAAAGTGTCTTTTATTGATAACTTGTAAAGGAGTAGAGATAGTGCATATGCAAATGCATGGCTACAAGTCTCAAATGTGAGAGAGGTTTGAGTTGTATTTGTTGCAGAGCGTAGAACCCCTAACGGAAAAAACGACCCTCTCTCCCAGAAGGAATACCATTATCCCCGGACCCAGGTCATGACCCCTATCCAAATTTGATACTTATCCTGCGACCTTGATATGACCTTGATAATGATATAAGTATTAAAACCACTGTCGGCGTCAATAAATATTAATTGCGGAGCGTATACGGTGGATTTTGTGACTGTAAAATAAGTAATTAAAATATATTTATGATATTATGCGTAAGTACCCTGATTTTTCTATCCTGCTGGCGTCTTCGGCTCAAAAGTCAAAACGCGGAGGAACGCCCTAAAGCCGTGACTCATAATAAAAAGAATTATCTGACGTTACATAGCACGGGGCCAATGGAACTGAAAAGTAAGGTGTTAATTTAAGTCAAATTTAAAAAAGTTGAGGGGAAAAAATATGGCCCAAAGTACATGGCGGTTTGAAAAACGATTCAGAGGTGTTATTGTCATTCGAGCTGGTAACGTCGACTGGGTACTAAGGTTAGGATAGGGAGAGAGAATTGACAAAACTAATTCACACGTATGGGTATCACGGATTCTGATTCTGCGGTGTTTCTGAGCACACACGAGACATGCATATATAAAGAAGGGAATTAGAGCTTACTAATCAACCTGGAAGGACACCAAATAGAGCTAGATGTATCCATCAAATACTTCCTTCCTGCATGTCGCCGTCAGGTGGTTGAATGAAATACATTGCTCAGGCACAAGCAATACTTCCTGTTTTCACGTGTTTTCTTCATTGAATTCGGCGATCGTTAACGCGATCCTTCGGTTAAACTTTCCAAAATTAAGTAAAATTAGATTTAGGACTTGCTGAGCTCCTCTGATTTAAGCGTTGAGTTTAGAAGTGGCTCTCAAGTGATTTCTCAAAACGCTTTTTCGACACCAAATTCGTTGATAGTTATTGTGTACGAGGCAATACTGTTCAACACAAATAGATTTCTATTATCTTGAGTTACGCTCAACTTGATAATTTCACGAACACTGTTCATGCGAAAATCTGTATATCCACAGGCATTATTCGTCAAGCAACATCATAGCTTCGACAGTCGTTCCAACAGCGGAAATATTCCCCAACGAGAAACGATTAACACGCATCGGCAGAGATGAGTGAAAAAGCTTTCATCTTGATAAATCAATAGGCTCGTTTATCACTTTTTTCAAAATAGGTTTGCGATAGAAATGCAAAAATAAAGAAACCTCCATTTCTCGCATTTTAATGCATCGATTTCAAATGATTTGAATTCAAGAGTGTAAACATATGAAATGTGGTGCGATCGAAGAATGATGAAGATAAAATGGATCGTCCGAGTAAGTAATTCACTCTCTTTAATGTAAGAATATTTTTACCTGGGAAGCCGAGTTACCAACGATGGACGGAGCGAGAAAGAAATAGTCAGTAGAATAGCGCAGGTGAAGAGGGCTGTCTACAAAAAGAAGAATCTTCTTTCAGCTAAGACCACAAGCATAGAAGTAAGGAGACAATTCATCAAATGATACATTGAGAATGTTTCTCTATGGAAGCGATGCTTGGACGTTGACAGCAGCATAGAAGTCAAGAGAGGAAGCATTCGAAATGTGGTGCTACCGAAGAATGATGAAGATAAAATGGATCGCCCGAGTACGTAAGGAGGAAGTGCTGAGAAGAGTGGGAGAAATGAGAATTCCTCCAAAAACCTTAAGGAGAAGACGGGACAACCTTATAGGCCACATCTTGAGACACGATGGCCTGAGTCCCAGTCAGGCCGCATTTTTACCCTCTGATTTCTGGCTTTTTTCCACCTACCACAGCACCGTTGTCCTCGTCCTTTTTCCATTATATGTTCCTATCCCTTTCTTTCCTTACCTCTGAATTTATATGTTTATTTATTTAAAAATATATAATGAAGTATTAAGAATTTTTAACAGAGAAAAACTAAGCTCCTGGTCGCTACAGGAGTTGGAAACTGAAAAGAAGTGTAATTTACATTAGTTACAAGGGGAATATGTTCGGTTACTGGGAAAACTGGCTGCTAATGGCTGTGAACGCTAAAATCGAGAAAAAAGTGGCATAATGAGTCACCTTGCTATTCAACTCTAATGTTTGTAGGTTGAGTACCTCTCAAGTTGCATCTGCTTAGCCTATGAAAGCTTCAACGCGCATCGCTGCGTCGATGAAACTTCTGCACGATGCCTATCAATCACTTATGGCCATATTCCATGAACGATTTCATTGGCTGACATACGACCATTCCAACGCATCTTTATGCGAAAAAACGCGATCCTTCGCTACCAGGAGAGTAATCGCAATGGCCTCTTTTCTTGCTCACCCATTCATTTTCGGGCAGAAAGATTAAAGGCATTGCCTTCTCCCTCCCGCAAGGGCGCAAATGGGGGGGGGGGGGGAAATATTTATGGCCGAGGCAAGGGTTTTGCTGGGAGAGAAATTAATCTTCATCATTTTGTATTTGAATTACAAGTCTTAAGGTCATGCTTCGCACTGTTTTGGCTATGCTTTGCCCGACCTGAAAATGTGGCTTCGTAGATCAATCTTTCGAGTAATCAATTATTTGCATTCATATTTATCGAGCACATTTTAAGAGGGAAGGAGATTTCGAATACAGCAGTCGAGGAACAGTGGATGGAGAAAAGTGAAGAGAAAGAAGCAGGCTGAAGGTGACGGACGGAATGAGTTTAAAAAGAAGGTATGAGGAATGGAATCTTACCCAATATTTGGTTTCAAAAGTGACCGAAACCTTAGTCGGTTAGTGCTTTAAATGATCATGTGATATTCATTAGATACACGGCCTTCAAATACTTGTAAACATGACTCCATAGTTCCTGGTTGCTTAAGATGAATTGAATTTGTAAATTTGATTGTGATTTTTTCGCACTTAGAGCCGTGGAGCCAATTCCACTTCCTGTGACACCTAGCGCTTTCTGAATTCAGGTCGTGGTCAGCCGGATAATAAATGTGTGTAGCTATGAATTTTTGGGTAAGATCATATTACTTGAGGAGAACATTAGAGTGCAGAAAAGGTGAATGCTCGATATAAACTGACTTGGGTACCCTTTAGCACCTATGGTTCCACACGTTGGTTGACATGATGGCCCGACGTTTATCTCTGTGACCTTAGACCTCCGTATTAACTTTGGAGGTCCATTAGTGGATAATACGGATAATAGACAATACCATGGACTTGGACATCCTTTGAAACCCATGAATCGACACCTTTGTTGATATGCGATTCTTTTTGCCACCCTTATGACGTTGACTGTGACCTTACTGGATCAGCGGTTGGATCAATAAAAATAAATAAAAATGTTATTTTCAGTTTTCTCGAGGCCAAAAATCAAAGAATTTACATCTTGGTCGATGAAATTCACACTTTTTTCTAGCTCGATTTTTTTAAACATGGAAACCCCATAAGGCAAATTCAAATTTTTGTTTGGACCCACATTATGAGGTGAAAAGGTCAAAGTTGTGAAATGTTCCTTACTTTTAACAAAACATAGGACCTTTCCTCATAAGTATGTCAATTTTCATGGATATTGATCAATGCGAAGTTTTTAAAATTAGAGGTCAAAAATGACAGACGATCTGTGGGACAGTCGGTACAAGAGAAAATGGTGGTTCATATCAACGTATTTTCAATTCATACGTACGTACTCAACGTCTCATGCGTACAAAGAATGGAGTACAGCTTGCAAAATACCTTCTTTTTAACGAACGGGTAAGGCTCATACGTTTTAAATTATGATTTTGTGAACCTCAATTCAAGTAAGATTAGAAAACTTTTAATTTCAATATTACTACATGGACCGGTAACCATTTAGTAGCTAAACTTGCCTACAGTCGGTTGAGGCGACTTTTGCAGTAGAATAGAGGTATGTGTATTCATACTCGTATGCGTATTCATAACATAAAATAATTAAATGTTTAAGAATGGTGTTGTTAGAAGTACTATCACTAATCTTTCCATTTTATTTTATTGAGAGACGGTAGAGCTCCAAGATTGATCACTATCAAAATATATGGCTGCAGAAGGTTTTGATACACGCAATTACATCCAATAACATATTGACGACAATGTTCTGTGATTGGGATATAGACAGCTTTGGATTACGTTAGGTAACAGAGGACCACATGCAAGCGAAATAACTGACGTACTTGAGTTTCGATCACGTTAGGAGGAAAAAGAAATCATAAAAGAAGCTGGTGGAAATCATTTTATTATTCTCACGGAAACGCTAGAAAAGCCGCAACATGGAAGAGGTCAAGAGGCAGCTTTGCAAAACAGTGTACGGTAAGGTTTAGGCGCCGAAGGCTTAAGAGATTAGAATGCCAAACTTGCGCCTACGCTTGAGTGTCTAATGCGACGGTGAATATATTTAGCGGCTCAGCATAGAACCTAAACATGTCCGCACGAAACGGGCGTGTTTCAGCAATGACCGTGGGATTAAACAACGACCATTTCCACGAGCTGTCTATACCCGATCCTGTATTACCTAAGCGAGTATGACGGGGAATTTGAAGCACACGTATCGGAAATATTTTAACGAATTTGCTTCTCAGGGAAAATACTATCGCCTATGGGACCTTAAAAAATTATGATCAAAATCATTATGATTGTGAAAAAAATGTCACTCGTATACTTAATCTATGAGCAGAAAAACGTTGATAATCCGAATTAACAAGGATTGGATACGTATCGGATTGTCAAATTACCTGTACTTTGCCTGTTGATGAACTGGTAGTCCCCTCAGATGTAACGCAAACGTAATAAAAATTCATGGTGAAGTAAAAAACCCCGTAAGGTTCCACAAACTCTTATTTGTTGTTGACTAGTTTCGACGGCTATAGCATCATTCTCAAGACCAAAATACCAGACCTGTTTGTCTTCAGAATGACGCTATAGCCGTCGAAATAAAAGTTAGTGGAATATTACGTGGTTTTTTGATTCACCATGAATATTTCATTGTTCCACCAGGTCACGCCAAAATCAATTGATTTCATTAGTAATTGAAATTGGTCTGAATGCATTGTGAATATCGCCTATATGGCCATAGTTATGATCAAAAATCGTTGCAATTGCCCCTGAAAAAATGTCAGCGCATGTACTTAATCTATAAGCAGAATAAGATCGATAATACGAATTAATAACGATTGGATACCTAATGGATAATCGAATTGTCTGAACTTTATAAATAAGTCTGTCGATGGACAGGTAAACTCCTGCGAAGTAACACAAACGTTGCTTAAATTTTTCTTAATTCAGCGTCATGGTTACAAGAGTGGATTGATACGTATTACAATGTGAATTATTATATCATTATTTATGGTTATATGAATAAATTATGGTCTCTACACCCAAATAAGTGATCACGAGTGGTATCGATATTAAAAAAATCTAAAAATATTCAACCCCATTACGATTTAAATATTTCATGAATCCTTCCTTAAAGTAAATTAAATATCTTATTATATTTACCAGTTAAATATTTCCAAGTTGAATCTCCTTAATGCCACTCCTCATTGAAGTTGTTTGATAAATAATTTGATAAGATCAGCATGTTGTTCCATGCAAGACCTGCGTAGAATATATTTTCCCTTTTTTCTAATTTCCAACACCAACATTCTAGGGAATAGGATTTAACCCTTGACTATGGAACTCATTCCAATGTTTACATTCCCTGAGAATTTCTGTAGTGAGGCTTATGCAATAACAGCGCCTTGACATTGTTATTGCTCCTAGGTCCTTCTCCCCACCTACCATTGGTTTTCGCCTCAAACGTTAACGGGTTCTATCACACGTTACACACCGATTGCGTCCTGACCATTATTTCCGCGATAACCGTCCCATTAATGAGTCGAATGGAGCACTAGCGATGAGTGCGAGGAGAATCAGCATAAATTAATGTATGAGGATGAGACTCGGGTATAAGAGAGGGAACAAGAAGGGAAAAAAACAGAATTACAAATGGAAATGCTTGAAATGGGCAAGCTAAAATCCGTTCTCGAGGTAATGTGGCGCACGGATTCAAAATCTGACCAAAGAATTTGATCAGAGCTTCAAGAGTTAGATGATACTCTAACAGGAATGGCAGACAATTCACTTGTCAAATTCACACAAAAACAGAAATGTAGACCAAAGAGCAAAATAATCTCCCCTCATATTTCTAAATAATACCTACCTTCCATTATTCCTTCAGTAATTAATGTTGACGAAACATTGCATTGGCAAACGATTAGAAGCATAAATTAGGCGTTAGAGTAGAACAGGCGCCCAATATTTTCGTTGTATGTAAAAAGATTTATTTAAAGTCACTCAAGTTCAAGGAAAATTTATTTTTATATTGTGATTTTATTTATATTTTTATGGTTATGGATCAATTATTATGTTAGAATAATTTCATGAATACAACACCACAATAAGCAATGCAATAACCTGCAGTCTCTTGATAATTAATGCAGAAATTTCAAGGTGACAAACTAGCTCTTTCTCTTCGACGGCGTCATCGGATTTCGGTGGCTATTTTTAAAATTAATCTCCATTTTTAACTTGAAACTCTTAACAAAAATCGATGTACTCTTCCGATTATCACAGAAGTGCTAAAATATTGCATTTTTGCCTGGTTCTAAGTTATTCTGTAGATTACAGCTTGATAGCTAATCGGATAAAAGGTTAAAATTAAGGGTTAAAATTTTTATCCCGGAAAAGACGAATTAAAATCGATACACCGTTCAAATAAATACAAAAGTTTTATAATATTGCTTTTTCATCCGGTTCTCGGTTATCCCGAGAAGTCAGTATGATAGCTAATCTGAAAGTGGGTTAATATTGAGTTGCACTATTTTACCTAGAAAAGGCAACAAACAATATGCCTATCGAGTTATGGAAAACGTCGTGAAAATAATAGAAATGGAATACTCTGGAATTCCCTAAAGTGACTTCCTCTTTGTAAACTATAGTAATGTTTTCGGAGAATAACTCACGAGAGGAAAGCTTACAAATCCTCAGGTTGCAGGTGGCATACCCTGGAGTACTTCTACCTCCTTGCCTTACCAGTGTCATTGTCTTTTTTCCCATCGATGGCAAACGCCGGCGGAAGTATCGAGACGCTCGCTCACGGAAGGGATATTCGATATCTTGCTACGTTAGACATCCCTTCAAACGTGCTTGGAAAGTTCAAGGGAAACCCATGTGAATGAGGAAAACCTCCAACCATTCATGGTTTATCCTCGCGTTAGATTTGATTTCCTCGCGTATAGTTGAAGGCAATCCATGGAAAATCCTGGACGGTGTTTTTCAAGAATAAAAGAGAATTGCGTTCTATTCCTTTCGCAGGGTCTAAAAATAACCAGCAATATCGTATTTATAAATGACTTCAGATCCAAATGAAATTGCTTCCACTCAATACGTGCGTCGGTAGAAAGAGAAAAAAGATGAGCCTCTACAGCTCTATGAACGGTTAGGAGATAAAAAATCAATTTAGAGTTAGTATATTCTGTATATCCAGGAGAGTTAATATAAATTGTATTAAATAGCGTAGTAGCCTTCAAAGAAGCCCGGAAAAGGTTCGTGACACGATTCTCGGTATAGGGGAATTTTCCTCATGGAGATTTATGTAAAATCTTGTGAAGGATGAGGGAACTAGTGATGGAAAATTGATGAAGAACATTGGAATCGAGATAAATTGGATCGAGCGTTTATCTTTGAGTTTCAATCAAAACTCGATCGTTACACTTCAATTTTCATCATGTTTTTACATCTCAGTAGCGTTACTACTAGCCCATGATACGTCATCCATCCCATATTCCTACATATATTTCCTGAGGCCCGTAAAATTGGTAAGAACGCCCTCGATCATCAAGCAAACATCTCCATCAGTTATTCTTTCTAAAAAAAAGTAGTTAAGCCGAATGTATCCAAGCGTAAATCCCAAAACTTTAATGTGCATGTATTTTTAAATTTTTACTAGCAATAATTCAAGCATCTATTCTTGGTGGATTTTGTTTACTACTCAAATGTATATTACAAGCGTTATTCGAATGTAAAATTAACATTTTTTGTACAAAATATATTTATGGATAAGAACCGTCGACTTTTTCCAATCAATCGATATTTATTTTTAATTTTGGTGTTTGTCTAAAAGTCGACCTTTCCATTTCGATTAAAAATCGTTTGCTCGAAAAATCGATTTTGACCAATTTTAAAAAATTACAAGTGGGGGCTATACAGCGGGCGTTTGACATGCGGCTGTGGTGGAGGTCGTGCCATTGATGGACACAATCTTAGATGAGCTCGTTATGTCCGGCCATACTGCCTCAATGTAAAAGGTGCTGTAAAAGGTGCGTAACTGTTAACGCTTATATTCGCAAAATTCATCAAACTATTGCATTACATGAAGACATTGACTTCAGCCTGATTGATTCCTTTCCAAGTCTCCATTGTAAACACCTTTGTGAAGTCACCTTTCATCATTTTAATTTAAGGTTTTTGGTATGTTTTTTATTTTTACATAGGTATATAATAGAGGTTGCCTCTTATGTAATACACATGTAATTATATTTGTGCATCATTTTTCTATACATCAACAGTGTGTTTTTCTAGAAAGCTACATGTGACCTGAGCTATAAATAATAACTACTCCGCATTGAGTAGACCGTATGCCGGCACGTAGAGAGAATTCAGGTTCGATCGAAAGACCTGCACCGCGAGTGTAGAATAGGAGACACTGTTCAGTTTGATTGTGAATCGTACCTTCTAAATGGTTGATCACATAGAGCGAATATCTAAGCACTAAGTCCGGACGTAAGGGATCACGTGAGAGAAAGGAAGGAACATCTCTAGCAACTCCTGCGACGTGTCGCAATTACTTCCGATGTCAACGTCACGAGCACGCGCTCAAAGTACCTGTGAATCAGACTCTCGGTAAGGCTCGAATCCATTTCCAAAGACCGAGAGCGATAAAATGCGTCTCAAAGTTATCTGAGCTGAATACCCGCGTCAAAAAAGGAAAGGGTGGGGCAGCTTATCTTAAGCTTCATTTTTTCCACCGTGATCTACCATAAATCTTGCGGGAGACACGCTAATGCGTCGGATCGTAGGTTTAAGAAGCAGGATTAGTGAACCATTATACCTGGAAGATGACAAGGGAATTTGCTGGTGTGCAAACTCGTTCGATAAAGACGGATGCGATGGATTGCGCGAGCGAGTTTTGCAAGTTGCACGCGGATGGGTGAACTGTGAGACAGGAATAGGCACTGCGGAGGTTTAAACGCCGACAATCGTTTTAGTAGATATAGCTCGACAGGTCGCTTTTCTTGAACCATAATACTATTAAAAACTTGGCGATATCACCCTGAATTTTTCAGTGTATATGGATAGACCACTGTCAACTTTCACTGATGTGAAGAAAATACTAAAAACTTTACCAAAACATTTTATGTAAGGTAAAAACATACAAGTAAATGTAAAAAATGGGTCTATGTGACCTAGGCTTAAAGTTTGAAAATAGAAATAGACATTAGAAATTGAAAACACGTTAATACTCCGCGAAAAATATAAAATATGACCAATTGGCAACGAAATATAGGTCACTTTCATGAAAATTTCAGAGTAAATATTCATTACTGTACTCAATCGAATGATGGTTAACAGAAACAATCCATCAATCTTTCCCTGCCATAATCTATAGTAATCGCACCTGAATATATTAATATTTATACAGTTTCAAATGGTAATGCTTTCCTCAGATGTGTTGTGGATGCTAGAGCATATTCCACATCATTTTGACTAAAAATACTCTATGATGTTCATTGTCTCTTATTAATCTTGGCAAAGTTAGAAATATTGGCATTCACTCGATAAACACCGATGCGATGGATCGTGGAGCGAGTTCTGCAAGTTCTGTGTGGATGGGTGAACTCTGAGACAGGACAAGGAACTACGGAAGTTCAAACGACAACAATCGTTTGAGTAGATGAAGCTCGAAAGGTCGCTTATCTTGACCCCTGCATTGTTAAAAATTCGGCGCTATCATATCGAATTTTTCGGGGATTATGGGAATGGCCGTCGCTAAAATTCGCTTGTGTGAATAAAAAAACGAAAACTTTGATTCTAGTATACTAACTAGCCACGGTCATCACTATGGATTCATGCGCAATGCACACATTGCAAAATTTTCAGAGGAAAAATAATTTGCCTTGACCGGGATTCCAACTCGGATACCTCGATTTTCGGAAATTTCGCCAAATAATTCAGCACGTACGAGAAATCAACCTAATTACCTTATTTAGTTTTGTAAATATTTTTTAAAAAATTTTCTAAGGCATAAACAAACAGTTAAAGTAAAATCGTTTACTCTATGGGCCACTTAAATTTCTACTTGATATCAGATATTGAAATCGAATTAATACCCTGCAAAAAGACAAAATGAAACCATCGGAAAATAAAGGTTACGTCATTTTCTTGAAAATTCCAAAATAAAATTTCCTGTCTGTACCCTATCTCATGATTATCACAAAAACAGTTTCCCGGCCACAATTTATAGAATTCACAACTGAATATCTGATTTTTTCTAAAAGTATCAAATGGTTATGGTTTTATAAACAAGGAGAATACTAAAACATACGATACTAGATTTTTAACCACCTTTTTTTCTGAAACACTGTATAATGTTCATTGTATCTTAGTAATCTTGGAAAAAATTGAATATTGGCATGTTAGCGCTCTTCGTTTCGGGTGATTAGAACATGAATGTTGAAATCGAAGTCCACTGGCGCTAGTTGCAGGAAATGAGATTATATGGGCTTGTTAAAGACTTTTCTAAACGGACATTGAAGAAAGGAGAATACGATACACAATGCAAATACAAATTTTATTTGCCAAATTACCGATCTTACCAGCAGCTGATTCTCATCAATTTTGACGCAACCCTTTCATCATATAAGTACTTCCTCTTCTTAAAGCCGATGTCCCACGGTCAAATTTGCGTCAAAATATTTTGATCAAAATTTTTGTCCAAAAATTTTGATGCAAATATTTTGATACAACTGGACTGGGGGTGTCCCACGATGCATCTCATTTTGATCAAAAACAAACGAAAGACGATATTTATGTAAACAACTAGGAAACTTGTGGAGGTGGAGGATTCTTTCTTTTTAAGCAGGCGAAATTGTTTGAACAGGCCTCTTGAACATTAAAGATGCGAAAAAAAGAAAACAGAAGGAATGCTGAACTTGGCCTTGGCTGGAAAAGGGGTATGAAAGCGTTGGAATAAGCATGCTAAACATGTTGGAGAAGGAGTTGGTCGCCGATGTTCCCGTTTATTATCGATATAAATTGACGACAAGTCAGGATATTTTCATGTCCCTTATCAGCAAGGTTGAGGGCAGAATAAAACACCAGGATACAAACGTGAGGCAGTTTATTCCCGCGAGGAAAATGTTATCAATAAATGATGGACATTGTGGTTTAGGAGATGTTATGAATAGTGCTGTAAGCGTGCATTTAAATC
Source organism: Ischnura elegans (assembly GCF_921293095.1). Lineage (NCBI taxonomy): Eukaryota > Metazoa > Arthropoda > Insecta > Odonata > Coenagrionidae > Ischnura > Ischnura elegans. The sequence goes on from NC_060252.1 coordinate 66,440,540, forward strand.
ACATTTTTCTCTCCTAATCTAGCAGTTTCTAAAATAAGGTCCTTATCCTATATTCATAGTAATAGAAACGGGCAGCTGTAGTGTTTCACAGTAATAATCGTCATTTCATATTTGTCATTTCTCCAGCTGCTCGCTCGCTCGGATTGCATGCCCGACACAAAGATAACCTGTAGAATTCGGTCTCGATAACTTAAGCAAATCTTTTATTATTTCCAAAACTTCCCTCCTGGTATTGCGATTCTAAAGATCGCTTCCTTTCTATTTAAGATCAACTGATTATTACGGATTTCCTAGATAGAGCTTCCATCGCCTATCACTAAGACAAATTTTTGCTCATATTTACCTTTAGGGCCACACCAGGCGATGAAATAGACGATCACGAACGTATATATATGTTTGAAATAATGTTTTGTGAATTCACTTCGTCGTATGGTGATATTATAAATTTAAAACTAAACCTTTTAGTATTCCATACAATACTAATGAAAAAACTCAACCGGTTTCGATCTTTTCAGGTCCTTATCTAGAGGTTTACGATTAAGATAACGACCTGAAAAGGTGGAAACCGGTTGGGTTTTTAATGCATACTGTGTGGAATACAACAAAGTTTATTTTGGTGTCCATAATATGCATAATTATTAATTAAAATACTCATGCAGACGATAAATAAGTTTAACGTATTTGGCCTGTGTGTCAGCGCTTGGCGATGCTTTTTTGTCAAAGGCCCTGTGATTGGTTGGTTTCATCCAATTGGATGAAAATTTAGAACCTGTCCTATCCATTTGTACAAATCGGTGATTTGTACAAACGATAGGACCAAAAGCCAGTTGGACAAAATTTTGACCGTGGGACAGGGTGCGCGTCAGTTGCATCAAATTTTGATCAAAATATTTTGACGCAAATTTGACCGTGGGACATCGGCTTAAGGCAAGCCAAGCAAAAGTCATCCCTAAACAATGAAACTATTCTATCTACTGGGAGCAGGATACTTGACGAAAATAGAATTGAGATTGATTGAGGCAATGGAGTTTAAATTCACCTCCCTTCATTTATTAATGTAAAATTTCATGTCGATAAAAGTTGAAAATCGTGATTTAAACGTTAAATATCGAGAAAATCGAGCCATGATCTTCGACTTTCGATCCAAACTTGGTTATTCAACTTCGATCATGACCATTTCCTTTTGATTTGAGCAGCGTCGCTGATGGCCTATGATAACATAATCCGTCCCATGAGAAAGACTCCTCCGAGGCCAGTAAAGCTGAAAAGGCACGTTCTTGATCATCAACAAATCATCTAACACTTTGAGCGCCGGCTACTAAATTTAAATCCCTACTGAAAAACCCAGCCATTTTTACTATATTCGTACATTTTTTAAAACATAAGCATAAAATATATATTTATATCGATGTGCATTTCAATAATAATGGAATTTGTTCTTCTTTATGAATGAGTTGAATAACATTTATTGATAATTTTTAAATATATAATTTAACAATGAAAACCTACTGTTTTTGAAAAATAAAAAAGTTGCAATATATGATGTCCCGCCATGACATGCATAATAATTTTTTAATACGTTCACTTTGAACTATTTAAAGCATGGGAATCATAAAAATGCATTGTTCCAAGCAAAGCATTATAAATCCTGGATGAAAAATAAGATTACTAAACCCTCAACGAACGGTTCATTGGCCCAAAGAATTTTCACACAAAGTGGCGGTAGCTACAGAGGACTATTCGTCCTCAAGACATATAGTGAAATCTTTTTCCATCGAGAGTTGATTTTGAAATAACAGAACCACTAAACAGTAAACTGGAAAAGTACGACGGGTGAAATATTACGGCTTCACGCATACAAAGCCAATTAAATAGAAAGACGTCATATTACGTCCATAGCACGCAAAGTGCTAAATCAGTCGATCTTACTTAAAACTTTTGGTGAATCAAAAAAGTGTTGATCCCAAAACTTTAATGTGCACGCATTCGTAGATTTTTACTACTAATGATTCAAGCATCTATTCTAAGTAGATAATTTACTACAACTTACTCTAATTCGTAATTTGAGTGTTTTTGGAGTAGATAATGAGCATGTTTTTGAACAAATATTTTTTTAAGGATCATGGATTACTTCGATTGGTCGAATTTTTGCTTCAAATTTCGATTTTTGTTGCAATGTCGACCTTTAAACTCCGATTGATGGTAGATTGCTAAAAAAATCGAGTTCAACCGATGTTTTCCCATCGGCTTCTTCATAGACTTATGGAAGCATACCTCGCACATCGCACAACCAGTCACATTCCTTCACTTAACTCTTCCTCCGAGATTAAAGTTATTCCTCCGATCGTGTGAACTTTTTCAATTAGGTCACCTACGTATTCGCAGGCGTCCTCTTCCATGGCCGCCGTAACTACGGCAAACAGCGGGCGGCCGCGTAGTACATCACGCGTTCGTCGCTTGGAGATCAGTGATGACATAAACAATCCCGACGGTTAAAATCATGAGGACTCCTAGCGTGATGCAATACGACGCGTCCTCGTTCAAGGTTTAACCTCGCGTCCTTCCGTTTCCATGGTCACGAGTGAACGAGAGAATATCAGAATAGAACTATCGAAGCCCAATCGCAAGAATATCTCCATGAACATCGCAACAGCATAATAGCGTCCTCATCTAGTCGTTGAGAAAGAATGAATTATCTTCGAAAGAGCCGGATATAATTTTTTTTTTCTGTGCGAGTGTTCCTTTCGTTTGTGTTTTATTTTATTAAGTGCGAGTGACTGTTTTATTACTACGCACTACACGCATCGTTTCCTGCGATACCGTGTAATAAATTACGCCATATTTTTAACTTTTCTCCCCATAGTATTGGTTTTATTTGCTCCCACAAAATGAGTCGACCGGGAGGACAACACATAATAGACCCAAGTCCGTCGCGTGGAATCTTGACTTTTGCCGCCCACTTTGCTCGTTTTGCAATAGATTTGCAAAGGTGCCCGCAGGAAAACAATGTGCGCAGATTGAGTCATTTATATCCAGCATTTTCTATCGAGTATTTGTACCTGAAAGAAAGGCATTGACATTTTTTTAAATTCAATGGGGATATCCATTGAATGAAAATTTTGATTTAAAGTCGCCACTTACTCACTCAGTGATTCAACTCCAAAAAGTTTGTTTGGATAGGTGAGGGTAGAGCTTAACCCGGATCAGGCCATAGGCACATGAATTCCACACATTCGAGTTAGGAGTGCCTGTTCATTTAACTGCAGCACCTCGTAAATCGAGGATTTTTCTTTTGGGGGTATCGGAAGGCATACCCCGGCTTTAAACCCGGGACCCCAAGGCCATGAGCAATGTGCCCTAGCTACTCGGCTATATCGCTTAATTAGTCGTCTGAAAGCTGTAATTATCACTTATTGGCGCAAGTTTGAAGCGAGACTGGCCTTTACACAAGGCCGAATAATAGGAGAAAGGGGGCTTGGAAGTGCTCTAAGGCGAAAAGGTTTAGGGCAGTTAATTGGGATACGACATCATAAGCATAATTGTAGAAAAGCCAAGTCAAGTGCCTACAAACAATGAGGATTAGTGACGTGTATTAAGTAAAAAAATTCGAATATTTGAATAGAATTTTCGATTCTACTAAAGTAATTCAGTTGTCAACTTCTCATTACTTTTGCAGTTCATTCAACATTTATAAGTAAATAGTTCAAGTGACGAAATCCAATAAATTATATTTTTATTGCACTCGTAAAATATAATATATACTTTTGTAAGCGAAAAATTAATTGCATTTGAAAGAAATACTAACCGCTCTCAAACTCGAAGGGAACGACCAGTTTTATTTGCATGCACAGGTGGTGAAAGTGACATGAGACCACATGTATGTAAAAGGAGTTCACGGAGCGATGCAACACGAAGTTTAGTCTAGATAGACATAGCTCACCTCGGACTACGCCACAGGGGCGTGAATTATACGCATTTCACGTGGGGGGTGGGTGGGCAGTTCAGCATTAAGGTAGGTTTCCACGGAGTACTTACTCTTGCCGAGTGGCTCACTGCTTCTCCGCTACTATTTAGCTTCGCACATCCGTTTCAAGTGGTTCTTAGGCATTCTAATGTCACTAATGAGCCATTCTTTCCGTCAAGGATCGGGTCTCTTTAAAGGGCTCAATGAACCAGAACTTTTATGACGTCACTAACTCATGAAAAGGGGGCGGCAACGCTTGCGTTTTTTCATTTTAAATTTATTACGAAAAAGGAAGAATGAAGAAGACTTTTTTTCGTCAAGAATAAAATGGTTTTACGAAGGAAGGTATGCCATTAACACAACAATAAACATTTTAAATCAAGCCCCTTCAACACAGCATTTAGGGTGAAAATCAAATATTTATTTATAAATAGATGAAAAAGTAGCGGAATAAATCTTCTCAATAATGGTCGCTCTTCGAGGAAAGCCTAGTCCATCGACAATTTAGCCGATTGCTATGGACCGATTGTAACTTCTTCTATTCCTTGTCTCTTTCCTACTTTCTGACTTTTTTCAGAATCTTGTATTCTAGCATAACTAAACCAGCAAGGATAGGGAATTTTCCTCTTCGAATTCCCGAGAAGGAGTCGAGAAAGAGATTCTTTTGGTCGCAATTACGATGCCGGAGTTTTTCCTCATGTCTTTTGAACTTTTCAACATACTTCCTCCTCTCAGCCCTTCAACTTTCTGCGAACGACACTCCCTTCTTTTGCAACAAGATTTCCAACTTTAACGTTTCCCATCTTTCCAGTGACTCTCATCTCTTTCATTCTTTTCTTGACTCTCTCTTCAGAATTATCAGCGATCCCTATCACGTGTTACCTAAAAGGGCTTTTTTCCATTTTTTAAATTTTTGAAGAATATACTTGAGCGTGTAGTTAAATTTTTCAGCACGACTACTATACAGCCACTAAAAATTTTATTTTATTCAGGGAGCCGTAATTTGATCATGTAAAAAATAGTTGCGTTGCTAAGGCAAAGCATTGGTCCGGCTATCAAAATTATTTCATGGTGAGTCATGGGAGCTTGCGGCGGGCCAATAACGTCACATTCCTCAGGAGTCTCGCAGCGCAGACGCAACCCTAAACAAGTAGCGCGAAGGAATGTCATGATGGGGCTCCTCAGGTGAAGGCATTGTGACGTCAGTGGTCCTGGTTATAGTGGTGAACAACCACCTCAATGCAGAATATTGGAGCGTTATGCCAGTCTACAAAAATGGATAACATTTTCACGGGTTTTTAAACCAGGTCCAAATCGCCATAGTTATAATCGAATCGGTTAAGGGCATGATTGATATTTGTCTCATTTTTCGAGTTTAAAATGCATGCTATTGGAATGATAATTGAAATATTGTCGTGTGCCGATGAAAACTCACGGTTGGGTTGCGTAGTTTGTCTCAGATTAGGGACCTTTTCATACCGTCCGAGGTGGTTCACACAAAGAAAACACTCATGATTCAATTGGGAAAAGTCCATAAAATTTATGAATAGGAAATACAGTTTGGATTGCATCAAACAGAATCCATCGAGAAGGTGCAAAGAAAGGCAGCAAGGTACGTCATGGGGAAACACAAAAAGACCGAAAGTGTCAGTAAAATGCTGAAAGTACTGGGATGGGACACACTACAACGGAGAAGAAAAATAAATATGCTTTGCGCACTCTTCCGCACACTGAAAGGGGAAAAGGCATGGGGGGAACTACGGAAGAAGATTGAATACCCCAGCTATATTGGTAGGCATGATCACCAATACAAGATGAAATGCCGGCCGCAAAGGACTGACGTAAAGAAATTCTCGTACCTCAACAGGACGATTACGGAATGGAATAGACTCCCTGCAGAACTGTTTAAGCCCTACCCTAACAACGTAAGGATTTTCAAGAAGAGGTGTAGAGGATTAATATTGGAAAATTAATATCACTGAATTTTAAATATTCACTTTTCTAGTTTCATTTTGGTAATGTATTTCTCATTTGCAATATTTTTGTTTTTCTTTTCATTTTTTGTATAAACTGTTACCACCTGGCAAATAGCCAACTTGTAACTTGTACAATATAATAATAATATCGAAGATCATGGCAGAGCGGCTAAGGAGTGTCAGGTGATGAGTGGCGTGGTCGCGGCGGCGCAATGGTGCGAGTTAGAAGCGGCGAACGAGACTGGCCTATATATTAGGCCGAAGTATAGGAGAAAGGGGGCCTCGGAGGTGCTCTAAGCTAGAAAAGATTAGAGCAAAGAGTAGCGATACGACATCATAAACAGAATGGAAGAAAAGTTAACTCATATGGCTACAAAAAATGAGGATTAGTGACCTGTAAAAAGTAAAAAAATCGAATATTTGAATTAAATTTTCAAATATACTAAAGTAATGCAGTTATCAACTCATCAATACTTTTGCCCTTCATTCAAAATTTATAAATAAAGAGTGCGAGAAACGAAATCCAATAAATTATATAATTTTATTGCATTCGTAAAATATGATATATAATTTTGTAAGTGAAGAATTAATTTCATTCGAGAAAAAAACCAACCGCTGACCAATTAGCAGCGCAAAGGTGGAGAGAAAAATAACAGAAATTTATTTCATGGACTCGCTGGCTTATTTTTGACAATAAATCGTACTTCTTGCGGAATAAATTCTATGAATTACTTTAAAGTATTTTGAAATATTTTCGGCCACCACGATCAACGTTTTGATGACCGTTTATAGTCTCTAGCCACTTTGTTTGAGAATTAGTTACAAATATGCAATCAACGATTTACAATTCCATATTTCCAATGTAAGCAAAGCAATCAAAGGGAAAGCAAATGGAAAATTTAACGCACCTCCGAAGAGCATATAGGGCGGGATATGCAAATGATAGAATATATGAAGCGGTTAATTGGATTCAGTGGAAATTGTAGCAAATTTTTTCTCACCCAGGGGTCGATGCTAATTAGTTTAAACATCATTCATGTTTTAATCAACTCAATCAAGGATAAACTGGAATGAAGCTTTAAAGCAGTTATATTTTCCGGTTTATAATTTTTCGATTTCAACTCGTTTTTCAACAAATTTAAACATAGATATGGCATAAGATCGCATCTTCAATTGATCAATTTTGAAAATTTAAAATGATTTCACTTAGCTTATTTATTTTATCCCGAAGTGATTTTCTCTCAATGAATTCCATTCCATTCAAATTAATTTTTCAATTGAATCAATAACATTATTGCACGAATATCAAGAATCACAAAATATCGTGTGTAATCCGCGGGGGATGGATATGGATCTATAGAGGTAATCAACTGAGAATTTCACTTGTCTCTCGAACAGAAATAAATGAATGCACGTCACGCAAATTTAAAGCTGGCATACAGGATGGTACACCTTATGTTACATGATGATTTACGGTCAAATACATCCTTTTTTCAGGAGTGAAAAATCAAATACCCCTGTTCATCCTGCATTACGCATGTTTTTCCGTTATTTTAGTATCGCGCGTTCAAATTTATCCCGAAGTGATCTTCTCTCAATGAATTCCATCGCGCAAATATATGGCTGGAATAATACTCAGGTAAATTCACCTCATTATGACGTACTACTCGCTGGACACGCATTTGAGTATTTGCGCTATTTTGGTTGTTCCTACGGTGCAATTTTTCTTCCGATATAACATCCGATTACTAAAATTACGCTTTCAACATGAAATAGAAGCGAAAGACAGTTTATCATACACAATTTTATGTTATTTTTATTTTTGCTGTTGGAAAATGCATTTGAAGTTAACCTGAGTGAAGTCATTTTAAATTTGCAAAATTTAAACATTGAAGATGCGATCTGATGCCATGTTTTTTTTACAATCTTGACGGCATATCGTGAGAAGCCCAATACCATGAATCCACCTCCTTTGCCTCGCTATGAAGAGGCCTAGATCTATTTGGCGACAAACCGGAGGGCGAAAATTCTTGAAGGGGGTGCACTACCTCTGCGGATTGCGTCGCTAGTGGACATCGCAATTTCCTTTTGAGTAGCTTATCGTTGGTACTGATGCACTTAATTTTTCCCATTATTCATTTCTGTGATATATATCCTATGGAATGGATGGCTCTTTGCCGTCATTACGAGGAATTGTTAAGTTTATGGTTCATTATGAGGAATGAAAAACTTCAAACTAATATTTCCTTCGTTCTTTTGACATGCTTTCATGAAGCGCTGGCCTCAGTGGCGAAGTTCTCGAATGCCTCTCTAAAGTTGACTGAGATACAATCGAGTTGCAATATTTGTCTCGGACAAGACGACACATAAAAAAACCAAAAGTTTATAAAAAAGTTGTATAAATCAATGAATAATGAAAATAAAAGAATACTCAAACTCAAAAGGAATGCACGGTAACGGCAAAAGAATGCGCTAATAAAGTGTCCATAGAAAATATCTGTGACAATAAGTACAGCTATATTGTTTCACTTACCGACTGAATGCAAATGTAACAAAATACCAGTTGAAATGAAAAAAGTATGAAACAGGAAAATATTACCACATGTTGTCACAAACATTTGTAAAAATAAGTATAGCTAAATTTTTTTACATAGAGATTTTGTAAAAATGTAACAAATAACCAGTTGAAATCGAACGAGTATGAAACAGGAAAATATAACCGCTTTAAACAGTTATAATCGATAGAGGAGGTCTCTAAAGTTGACATTTGATAAAATCTGACGTTCATAGCAACTGCGATGATTACAACTTACATAATTACGGCATCGTGAACAAAGTTATGAACAATCGGTCGTACAATAGGAAATTCCCGCGTATGAATTTCCCACATTTCGGATAACTCGCGTACATTTAACTAATGAGAACGCTTCACGAACGAGAGGGCCTGAGTCATCCCTATGAATTCGCGCACTCGACGATTTTCGTGGACTTGAGGCCTCGGCTGACAAATTGACTAAATCTTCGCTACATCATCTTTTACGCGGAATTACACCTGACGCGAGGAGATCGGGGCTCGTGGAGAGACGTTAATCTGCCACGGGAGAGAAGACATTAATTCGAACACTGCAGAGGGAAAGGTATCGCCTTTGTGACGGTATGAATTGCGCTTTGAGCTTATTGCCCGGGAATCATCTGCCACCCATGGTGCCGACGAAAAGTTGTGCTGCGAGAAAAATTTGTATGAGACTTAAATTCATGCCACATTTGCACTATGTGCTATAACACTGTTACATGACAATGTTATCTAACTATTTTTGACGGATTTCAATTTTATAAATCGAGGTGTTACGCAACCATGTTATACAATAACGATATAATATAACAATGTTATGTAACTTTTGCAACGGAATTCAAAGTTTCAAAATCGAGGTGTTATATAACCATGTTATATAAAAGTTTTTAAAGCCGTATTTACACTATGAAACCAAACACTGTTGAATAACAATGTTAGGTAAATTTTTGCGATGGAATGCAGTTCTTCAAAATCTAGGCGTCATGTAACAATGTTCTATGACAGTTTTTTATGAATACACTTTGGCAAAACAAAATATTTATAGAACTTAGTTACCTAACATTGAAATGTGATATAAACCATTGGTACATATTTCCCATACAGTGTCGGTAAAGGTCAGAAGAAGTTATATATCAATCGTCCTTTTTCCATTATATGTTCCTATCCCTTTCTTTCCAGACCCATGAATTTATTTGTATGTTTGCGCTTAAGACACCGTGTGAATGAATGAAGTAAGGTAACAACAAAGGTATATAGTTTCTTTGCAGTCTATTTTGGACGTCTAAAAATGTTATATTACTTTGTTTATTAAACTTAGTTTTACAACATCGTTACCTTGTGTAAATTCGGCTTCACAAAAAAACTGGCTCCTGACAAAAAGGGCGTGGGTGAGGGATGCTATGGCCGTTACCAACAACAAATAAAACCATCGGTGTTTTCATGAGTGACTACAACTTTATAAAATGAATATAATTAAAAATAAATTTATTTTCTTGAACACATGACATATACGTAATTGAACAATTTTTCAACTATTTGCAGTTATCAATGCAAATAATCTGATATTTATCGAACAGCTTCGCTAAATGAAACATTAACATTGATCAATCCTATCAAAATCAAAAGTTACGACGTCATGCTATTCCTTCATGACATGGGATTCATTATATAACGCATAGCATACATAATACTGATAAATTTTAACAAAAAAACTTCGACGCTATATAGTTGTTTATGCGATTAATTTTATGTGCATCTAACAGCCTTGTTAAATGGAACATTTTCTATAAGCTTCTACGACATAATGCTATTCCTTCAAATATAAAGATTGATCATAAAATAATTTGTCAATAACTGGGAAAAATCCCTCTAAAATGTAAAATAAACATATTTTAGCTACGCAAAAGTTCATTATAATACCTTCTATCATTAAGTTCCGATCAAGAACCAGTATGGTATCAACTTACCTAGTTGTCAATCCCTGTACTTTCTATAAAGATGTTTCGTAAATGGGACCTTTCTAAAGCAATTTGCTGAATAACGCATTGAATAACTTTTACCCAAGACTTTGAGTAAATCACTTTAAAGTTCTCACTAGCGTTGACGTGGCATATTGCTTCAATTGCCTGCCGTAGGATGCAGTGAACATCATATTGTAGCTCCTACTCTTTTCTATCCAGTCCAACATATCCCGTACTTCCTTTATTCTAGAGCATTTTTTAACAGAAGGGTTCCTACAACAATAAAAACCACGGGCGTTTTTATGAGCAATTATAACTTTATATAACGTATATATTAAAAAAAATAAACTTTCTTAAACTCACAGCATATAAAACGCTTACAAATTTAATTGAATTTTTTTTTGGAGATTTGAAGAAGACAGACAATGCATATCCTCACGACTGACCTCATTTACATTGAAAAATCACCCGGTGAATGAACACGTCATCTTGAAAATGAGAAGGTAGATTCTATTACTTAATCGTGCAGTTCTGCGGGAGAGGACCATCTCACATCTTAATTTGATACATTTCTCCAGCACAGAGCCCAAGGGATAACGTCGGTGTTTTTAAGGGTAACATTAAACCGCGTAGTGATTTCGTTCCGGGCATTTTTCGCTCTTTCGTCGGGGCGATAAATCAGGCTCTCCGGGAGAAAACCTCGTGTGAGGGGCCGGGCACCCCGGAGTCCCGCAGACCCTCTCGCCTCGGAAGGGAAGCATAATTCACCGCCCCCGGGGCAGCAAGCCCAGCTCCTTACATCGTGACTGGACGAGCCGAAACAAACACTTTTGGCACGAATTTTTATTTTCTTTTAAATGTACTTCTATTCACTAACTGTGAATAAAATGCTGAATTGGTTCATTATTGTAGATAACTATTCCAAAAAAGAGCACGAATTTCAAAGTAATAATGCACAATCTATGGATAAACGTAACAGTCCTTTGTTGAAAACGTTTCTTTACCATGACATGTATGGTAAAAGGTTGCTAAAGTATGTTGCACCGCATAAATTTAATTGTATGCCAACGGCTCTATTGTAATCTAAAATCTCTGGCCAAAATTAAAAGAAAGGTGAAGGAATGGTTAATTAGTGAAACTGTAAACTTGTAATTTCTTTAATTAACCTGAAATGCACAAATTTTATTAAATTCTCATATTTTGGTTTCAAAGTTCCTAATACTATTTATGTCATACTATTGTTTTTTTGTTTGTATGAAGTTGAAACTGGAACTGTAATATAAATGCTATGCTTTCAATGTGCCACTATGTTGGATAAATGGAAACTTCTGACAAGCCATATAGCTTAGAAAGACCAAGTTATACATATATGCAAATAAAGGCAATCTATATATTTAAAAGAAATACCGATTTCCGCCCAGGAAACTTTCTGTTTCCGAATGTGACGATATTCAGGTAAGTTGCTATAAGTTCCAGTGAAAAATTTTGTTGACACAATACACTTTCTTCTACAGATTGACCAGGAAAATGTGTGCGTAATAATATATGTATTTGAATAATTTTAGTAATTGAAGCTACTCAGTGAATTATTTTGTTTCTATATCAACCGGTTTCTTCAGAATGACCGGTACACATATGGCTACATTGGGCGGTAACGAGGTCACAATTATGAATTATTCAATTTCTGGGTGCGACTTTGATATGAAGGACGATTCTTCAGGGGAAGCATATTTTTGGATGGAGGAAAGTAAAGATAATCCACGCAATGCCATTTCCTGGTTACTCTTATTGGATTACCATTACCTGGATACTTGCATGTGGACTTGGAGGTGTCTATGTTGAATTTTCATTTCGCACCCGTCTCTTTACGTCAAGGTGCTTATTCCGGCCGGCTTCAGAATTTAACTAATAAGTGGATTAAGTTATTGGAAGTTCAACAACATACTTGGGGAAATTCGACTGCAAAAAGAAATCCTGGTTTTCTTCAAGAACTTCATATGATTAGAATGGCAGGATACAGCCAAATTTCTACGGTTGGCATTAATTTGTTAATTTTTTCTATGTGCACGTTATTTACGAATTGTTTTTCTGTTGATTTACTTTCCTTTAGTGTTTACGTATTCTATTATATTCATTATTAAATTTTAAATTTTACAACGTTTTTATTATGATCTCGCTGCGTTGTTTGCCGTCTTGTACGGCTCAAATCTTGCAACTCAAATTTTCTCAATCGACTTTAGACTGGCATGCGAGAACTTCACTACTGAAACTATATATTTAAAAGAAAGAATGAAAGAATGTCGAAAAACGAAATAAATATTGGTTTGAACGATTTGCTGTCGAGTGCTTCATCCACTTATGCTACCGAAACGTCATTCTATTCAGCAAAAATTTGTGGACTATACCTGACCAGATGATGTGGAATTTTCGAATAATTTGTGCATTGCGGGGGACCCCGTAAAGTTTTCAGCGTGGCTTGTACTGGTATGCTTAAATTACTAGTTTGGAGTCTTTTATTCCTCAAAAAGAGCCATCAAATTTACAATTCCTCGTAATGATGGGAACAAACTCTATTCCACACAATTTAATTGCAGCAGCTCTAACATAATGCTACGGAAAGGGAAATGCGATGGCCAACAGCGACGCTTTCCGTTGAGTGAGTATACTCCCTCGTAATGATGACAAAAACCCATCTATTCCATAGATTTTATCATAGAGAAAAAAGGAAACGTAAGTGTAGCAGCGCCAACATAAAGATACGGAGGGGGAGGGAAATTGCGATGGCCAACGGCGACGTCATCCGCTGAGGTAGTGTAACCCCATAAAGAATTTTTGGCCTCCGGTTTGACGCCACATCGATCTAGCCCTGCTCACAGCGATGCACAGGAAGTGGATTCGTGGGGTTGCGATTCTCACGAGATGCCGTCCAGATAGTCAAACGTCGTGGCATGGAGGAAATAGGTAGACAGACTTCCCTTTAACGTCTTAAAGCCACGATACGACAGGGCCAATTGTTGAAAGCTATCGTAAAAAAGTAAAGAAAATAATATGTTGCTCCACCGGATGTGGTGAAGTGCATAGCTTGTCTTTGATTGTTCGAGTTATCTCAGTGAAGAACCTGTACTGTCTTCAAAAATTATTATTATTAGATCAAATATGTTACAAGTGAGCAATTGGCCCGGTGGTAACATTCATATATATGGTACGAACAATCGAACCTTGGTTAACAATACCCTTTAATTAAACGGTAAAAACATCCTTTTCCAACCTATTCTTAAATAATTCATTCATTTTATTAGAAGAGTTCAAGAAGCTTAGCTGGTAGACGGTTCCAGTCGGCTATTGTTCCTTTTAGGTACGAAAACTTCTAAGTGAGTAAAGTTTGCTAGTTGGTCAATGAAGATTTTGCTTCTTAGCAATTTGAATATGCACCTCAGTAAAAGACAATAAAAGCTTGCTTTGAAATTTTTATTTGCAACAGGATTATTTTATAATTTAAATTACAACCGTTTCTAGTTGTCATTTAAATTAGAAAATAATCCTGTTGCAATTATATGTATGTAATTTAATTTTGATCATAATTCAATTTTTACGCCAGTAAACGGTTACAATCACTCCAATCATATGAAAGTGGTGCGAAAATTGATTCGGCCTTCTCTTCAGTAATCAGCTGAATCATAAAACATCTGAAGGAGCGATTTTTGCTCTTTTTACTCTTCCGAGCGCAGTTAAGCTTAAATTTTTCCTCTGCATTTGTTGCCTTCGACTGATTTTGGATGAACAAATAATCCTGAAATATATATATAATTATTTGCTGCCATTTATCCCCTAATTGGTCGCCTCGTATCATATTGACCCGACTGGTATTTCTTAGATTATTTCTTAAATAAAATAAAGTCGTAAAAAATTGGAAGTTTTTCTAGTCTATCATGTCTTGTAATTCTACCGCTGAGTAAAGTTGGATTTTCAAAGTATTGCTTTGTTTCGCGGCAACCGATGTTTTGAACCGACGGGACCGTGAGGGTATCAAATTTTTTCCGCCTTTGACCCGTCGCTTTATTCAGTTTAGTCTTATATTAGTCTGTTTTATATGGCGGGATGATTTCTTCAAATGTCGTAAAGCTCAATTTCTTTTAAGCCTACACATTTCCCTCTTTTTATAAAAGTCATTTTTCGGTAATGCCGTTTTCTATGCATCAGCCATAGATGTAATTTTTATTTTTTTATGTGTGTTTTTATTGAATGTAATTTAATTTTAGATTCCAATGTAATAATTATTGTGTATCTAACTGGAAATTCAACAATAAAAATCTATCAACCTTATGCGAACAACTTAATTAGGCCCCTTGAATACACACTGATTTCGGACGGCCGGTAAAATAGCGCAGAGCATGGGAGCATGCACACGTATCGACCACGCGCCGACAAAATGCCGGTTAGCTGCCGGCCATTGTCACTGTAGATCGCCGGCGCCAGGCCGGTGCCGGCTATGCAGTGGCGTACGTGGCCAAATGGGAGCTTGCACACTCACCGAAGCTTGCACACTCACAGGGGCCTTTGTGAGTAACAGCAAAATGATACCAAAATATTTGACAAAAGGTTTGTAAATCGCAATAAACTCAACTCGAGTCACAATGACCCGAGGCGACCTGTTAGGCCCCTTGCACATTAAACCGATTTTGGACGGCCGGTAAAATACCGACCGATTTTTTACCAGTGACGCGATGCTTGCTTACACGCCGGAATTTTACCTGCACAACGATGACTTTATTGTTGTGCCGATAGATCTGAATTCTTCTGGAAAGTTAGAAAGCGCAGCGAGAACTAGAGGAAAACGGCCGGCCGGACGGTAACAATCCGATTCACCGATTTTGGACGGCCGGTAAAATATCAGTCGTCCACATTCCAATAATGAACAATGGGAGGGCATGGGAGCTTGCACACGTACCGACCACGCGCCGGCACCGGTAAAATGCCGGTTAGCTGCCTGCCATTGTCACTGTGGATCGCAGGCGCCAGGACCACCTTTGCTGGACCACCTTTATTTTCACTATTATTTATGCATTGCACCACTAATAACATATTGGGATGAAATTCGTGAAATCTTTTCGGGCTTTTTACCGGGTTACTTGAAAACCTCTGCTGGAGTTTGAAGCAGCGCACTCACCACTCATTTTGAAAGCAAGAATTCCATCAATCTTTAATCAGAATATACTCTACACAATCTCATCTTCGTCACTCCGGATTGATAGGAGGTTGATTGATGGTTATGGAAACCGCAGCCATCTAGAGGTCGAGTTCTTGTTGCTTTTGTTCATGTTAAAATGGAATTCTAAGTCGGACTCCTATATTACCATGTATCAAGAGTAATATATTTCATTATTTTTCATTCTAATTTCAATAAGAATCAGATCCAAATTAGAATTCCATATTTATTTACCGTAGCTTTTATAAACTGCAGCCCCGATATTTGAACATAAAATATAGCTCCCTCTTCATATTGCGAAAGTTTCATTTCCTTTTTAAACCCTAAATTGGTCGCACCACAAACTTACGTTACTGATCGTGTCGAGTCATTGTGACCCGAGTTTAGTTTATTGCGCTTTTCAAAACCTTTTGTTAATATATTGGCGTCATTTTGCTGCTACTTACTAAGGCCCCTTGCACACACACCGATTTTGGACGCCCGTTAAAATGCCGGCCGATATTTTACCAGTTAAGCGATGATTGCACACACGCCGGGATTTTATGGGCCAAACGATCACTTTATTGCTGTGCCGATAGATCTCAATATCACTCATGATACATGGTAATATAGGAGTCCGACTTGGAATTCCATTTTAACATGAATGAAAGCAACAAGAACTCGACCTCCAGATGACTGCGGTTTCCGTGAACATCAATCAACCTTCGATCAATCAGGAGTGACGTGGATGAGATTGTATAGAGGAGTATATTCCGATAAACGATTGATGGAATTCTTGCTTTCAAAATGACTGGTGAGTAGCTGCTTGTAACTCCAACAGAGGTTTTCAAGGAACCCGGTAGAAAGCCCGAAAGTATTTCACGAATTTCATCCCAATATATTATTAGTGGTGCAATAAAGAAATAATTGTGAAAATAAAGGTGGTCCAGGCAAAATTAAGTACGTAATGTAATTTAATACACCCTCCGATTATATTTTTTTTCGAATTCAAAGCTTTATATACAAACTTAGAGAATGGCTGTGTGAGAAAAAACACAATTGGTCTTTTAAGGTAAAATGATACACACAATCGTTAAAGTGACAATTTTTTTCTGTGCATCGACTTGAAGTCTCCAAATAAAAATAAATAACAAAGCCTAGCAATGAGTAAAATCGTTAATTTGAAGTTCTTTTTCTACTCATTATTGTCTCAAAACCGCCAAATTAACATTTATAACAAAAGAAAAAAATAATGAAAAATTTTAAGCTATTTATTCGGCTTATTTAAACAAATACACGACATTGTCAGAATTAAAAAAACAGCTTTCTCGGGTAATTTGGGCAAAAGACGCGCGGCGGTTCTATTTTCCATTTCAAATGACTTCGTGGTATGTTATGGTATCTGGAGGAGACATCCGCGGTAATTTGCGTCTTTAAGGAAGGGTAGGTAACAAAGGGTGGAGAGAACCCCGGCGTCGGCATTAACCTGCTCTTAACGAAAGGCGCCAAGGGGACCACGGTTTAAAGTCCCATTTGACGGACGGAGTGTTGCGCTTGAAATATTCTGGTTCATGCAGGGATCGGGCAGTCTCTTTGAAAAAATCTCATCCACCGCAGGGGTTTTAATCCGAGCCTACGGGGTGGGAAGCTAACACGCTAGCCACCACACCAACCCAATCCCTTTACCCGAACTGGATATATCTCTCCGAGTGAAGCCTCAATACTCAACCATTGCGCTTGTTGCGTACTGAGTCATAAGCGAGCTTTGATATTCCCCATACAATAAATTTAATGAATTATGGTAAAAAAAAACTTTCCGGAGGAGTTAAAAATTATTTTCAATGGGTTGTGGCATTCTATAAAACACATCCTAAAACCATTTCTAACTGCAAGTGGTAGTGATTCTTCCGTCAAAACCTCTGCATCAAACCCGATCTACTCGTTGCGCCCGCGCCGTCACGATAGTCTTGTCAGTGTTACTGACCTCTTCCGGATGGACATCACTGCCAGACCGTAGATTGAACACTCGACTAAATATAAGTTCAATCTATTCGGGCGTGATATAGTGGTAGTTTGACGTATTGACATAAAAGGCAGCTGCAATTATTCCGCAGGTATATTATGCGTAAGACACGCACTTTAATAATTTCGTGCTGGAGAACTTACGAGTAGGTATACGTAGAGAGACAGAACGGGGACCAGCGAAAATAATAGATCCTAGGAAATAGGGAACAGCGGAGACATGATGGCAAGAGCCACTTAGATGCTCCCAGCCATGTCACTCAGCCCTTGCAATCATCACGAACGCATCAAGCGCGGAATGCGAAATTCTTGTTCCCACGAAATGTCGGCGCCTCACTGCCAGATATCCACCACAGAAAGTGCTTTCCGGAGTCCAACTGCCCACCGTCTTATTGCTCGTGGTCTCACGGCCTACTTCCGCAATTTAGAATTGCAATTAAAATTCCTCATAAATCACCTCGCCTCAACTTTTGCATACGAGAAGCTAGGAGAGTGATGGGGATTTCAATTCCCTTTACCGACAAAGATTCTTTATGAAGTTCTTTCAGCTGGCCAAATACGAGAATGTGTTGTTGAAACATACTTCGGCATTTTTTAAAAATATCTTGTCTTAGGGGCGTAGTCAGGACGATGTGTTTGGGGGGGGGCTCGAACCGGGGAGCCAGGGGAATTTCTAGAAATAATAATGTCCATGTTTTCAGCCACAGGTAAGCGGTTTCGCTAAAAAATACTATATTAAATAAATGTTGCAAAAATAAGCTTTTTTAGAAATCTAATTACAATAATCAATAAAATCGAAGAACAAACTTGTCTTTTACTCAAAGAAAAGAGTAATGGAATATATATAAATCACTTTTGCTTCATGAAAGATGTAAAAGCGGTAATTGCTTTGAGGGGTGCAAACTTGCCCCCTGTGACCCCCAGGCGCGTAACTATGGAATATGGGAGATGCGGGTGCCCTCCATTAGAAAAACTTTAAGATAAATAGTTCAATATGGTGTATTTTCCGGCTTTCTGGGGGATATTTTATTAATCCTTACAATAAGATTAAATTATAAAATTTCTCTGAGTTCTGGGGGGGTTTTATCCCCTAAAATTCCCTCTTGCTCCACCACTGGTGATCCCTACTGGTTACGCCACTATCTTGCCTTTGTTTATATGACCATGAGCAAGCCTATTATTATTTCCCTATTATTAAATTCACGTCCTCAGATTAGATTTTTGTAGGATATTTAAAATAACATTTATTTATTTTTAAATTATTGTGAACTCGTTAACCAGAATATCATATTATCCCAGCGGAAAATGTATTTCACCACGAATAAACGTTTTTGTATGAAAATTTATTAAATATAATGCATTGCATCGCGCCGCGCCCTTCTCCATTATTTTGAAATTTAGCTTAATAGGAAATTTAACCTTTCCCTTTGGGTTAAAACCTTGCGGTGCCGGAAAGGCTTGCGCGTTCCTATGACCCTGAGAATTGCACTGGCGGGATTAATTCCAAATTACTTCCGGTACCGGTGGGTCAAAGAGCAGGAGGCTAGGTTCGTTGTAAAATATATTATCATTGTTAAGCTGGAAATAGCATTTCATTCACTTTTTACACGCTGCTCTTACTAAGAGGATAATTTTAATTCATGATATCGAAAAATGACAATGGAAATAGTTTTAAGTTTTTAGCTGTTGAGTGAGAGCACTCAATGACGTCAACTACTACCCTTGTTCCGAACCTTAAACGAAATTTTCATCGTTTCCCTAAAGAAAACTTGAGAGTAAGACAGTGAATAAGCATTGAAAAATACAGGTCGTTTTTCATTAAAACACATGAAATACGGCTACAAATAAAAAAATTGGTGAACAACCTATTACTGTTTCCATTATATTAAATTAACGTCTTCAGATTAAATTTTTGTAGGATATTGAAACTAATGTTCATTTATTTTTAAATTATTGTAAACTCCTTAACCAGAATATCATCGCGAAAATGAGAGCTACTTTTTCCGTTAGTACACTGAAGGTCAATAAGGTTACAGGTAAGAGAAATTGTGTAATTGATGCAGTAGTCATACTCTTCTACTCTAAGTAATCGTACTTTAAGTTATACCGATCCAAAATGAGTTTATTATCGTCTTACGTCAGTACGGCAGTATTTTTAAGAAAAACCTCGCAACCCTTGAAATTTACTTATTATCTGAATAGTTTTATCTCTACATGTTAAAGGAAATTGGGTTGATATGGCCTCTAGAGTGTTGGCTTGCCATTCAGATAGTCCACCTTCAAATCCCGGCCGTGGCAAAGATTTTTCCAAGGCTGCCCGATTGTTACTCAAGTGCTTTGTTGAGAGCACTTCATATGCAGTACTCCATTTGTCAGATGGGACGTTAAACTGTGGTCCTCTTAGCGCCTTTTAAGAGAAGGCTAATGCCAACTCCGGGCTTTTCTCCACCCTTCCCCCTTTAGCCTTCTCTCAAGGCGCAAATGACCTCAGCTGTCGGTCGCCTCCTCCAAACACCATACTCAAGGGCCTGCATAGAGTGGGATAAAGTCCATCACATAGAAGGCCAATTTCTGTTGCCACTTCCGTCGCATTTTAATCGTCTTTCAAAAAGTGCCCGCGATGACTGCAATGCGTCCACGTATTTCGTATTTTGCAGTACAGTTTTTGCAATTACAAGGAATAGCATGGGAAAATTATGAATCTGATAGACCACAATTATCATGCATATCCATTTTTGTTTTCACCCCCATTTATATCTTATTTCCCCATTTTAAACTCGGATAATTTTGGCGAGTTTTGTAAACCCATTTAAATGCGCAGGGTGTGACAACACATTTAGAGGTCGACTTGAGGATCCTCTTTTGTAATAACTGTGACCATACTATACTACAATGTGAAAGAATTTTCTCTTACACGGGTAAAATTAGAAAGGCACCCTCTCGATCATCGAGATGGTTTTTAGTTTTAGAATGAATCCACGGATCCAAACGCCGAAACTAAAAAAATACGTTTTTACGCATTCACGCACTTGCATAAAGAAACATTTCCACATGATTACGCTGGATTTCGTACAAACTACAGCATTCAATTCTTCATTCCCCATATATAGCCCTTCAAAATGAACACCCTGGCCGCGTTAAAAATGAATCTTTGCAAGAATCGCAGTCTGAGTCTCCGACCGAGAAATTCCACTTCCCCGGGAGCGGAAAAAGGCAAATTTTGAGTGGCCGAACCCCTAAACGATCCTTGAGGCCAAAATAAGGGTGCAATCAGAATGGGACCCTGAAGCAGGGTTTCCTCTCAGGGTAACTTCTCTCTCTCTCTCCCTAATCAGGACCCTGCAATACGAGATCTACCCCTATCTTCTCCGGCCTTAAGAGATTTCCCCAGGGAGACAAAAGGAACCACACATTCCGCCAAAATCCCACCCAATGATCCTTTCCCTTTAAACTCGCCAAACTTCGCTTCTACCCTTCTCCAAGGAGGCTGAAAGGTTAGGGGTTGGTCATAGCAAGAATGTGAGAATGCGGATAGAATGTAAACGGGGGTAGCACGTACTATCGTGAAGAACGAGTGTTTGTAAAAAATAAGCTTTTTTATTGAGGAATTCATTTCTTATGGAGTTATGATTGAGCACTATTATGTAGTAAAATATGTCTCGTATTACGTTTTTCTCATTTACATATGATTGTGTGCTGTCGCGTAATAGTGTATATCTTATCTATCTTTTACATAATTGTATTGGTTTCTTGGTATGAACTTCAATCTTGTAATGGTTTTTATTTCCCGCTAATAGACAATATAATCATTGTTATAATTATTACCCTTACTATAATTATTATTATAAAACCCACTTTCGACCACTAATCGACTCATTCATACAAATTTTTCGGTTGAACGAGACAAGATGCGACAGATATTCGTGTTATAAACCCCGTCTGAAATCGTCTGATACCCTAGCAAAAAAATTGTTGAAACACTATATTTTCTATCTATTTTAGCGTTTTCCAACGATGCCGCTACTTTTTGGGGGCGTTTGGGGATCAAAAAAGTCGATTTAAAAAAATGCTTTTTGAATCTAGATCGCGTGTTACTTTTTAGACCGATAGGAGCGTTTTTAACTTTGGTCAAATCGTTCAATTTCACTATTTTGAGAATGATACTCTCAGAAACGGAGGGAGGTACCGTGTTGCGTCATGAGGATCAACATGAATGTAAGAACTGGCAGAGTGACCAGACAAAATGCGTTTGGCATCTTCGAAGATGGTCTAGGATAGGCAGATCCATATACCCAACGAACGAGTGTTATTACAAATACCGATAACATAAAGGCAACCGACGAAATCAAGTACCCATGGGGTTACGATAACCTCGATGATAACAATGATGCTGCTCCCTAGCCGGTGTTTTCACAAGATTTTGAACGTCAGTCGAGCATCGAAATGTTTTTGTTTTTCTTCTAGCATGCTTTCGTCAAAGTGAGTAAGTTTTCTGAAATTAATTAAGAACTCAATGAAAATTATTGTGAACTAATAATACTTAGCTTAGGATAAACAAATACATGAACAGGAGCAGAATTTCATCCTGTATTGAACGTTGCAATTGAATGAGCAGAAATTTAATTAATTCTCGTTTCGCGTTAAAAACAAATCCGAACATGGCGACGGGGCGCATTTGCTGCGTTAAGGTGTCCCTGAAGTTTTTTTCTTCTCCGTTCTGTGTTTAAAAAGTGTTACTATTTTCAGATTGTTCAGTTTAGAAAATCATTATTAAATATTCAGTGGAGAACAAAATGAATAACCAGTTCATTACCTACGACGATTTTAAAACCGAAACTTCCAACACTTCTGTCCGTACCAAAAGTATAGAGACTCCAGTTTCAACGCTTGTAAAAACCTCATCATTTAAGCTATGTTCATGATATTAGTACCTCTGCTTTTCTTGCTATATTGCGCGTTTACGAATATGGATGAAAAAGTTTTAGCATACTAGTATAATATGGATATTACTACATACACTAAATAAGTACCGGTTTTTGGACCCTTTATAAGTAAACATTTTATACAGTGGGCAACGTTAAACCCTCGTTACAAACTGTACCAAATTTATATAGTTCATCGAGTAAGGCTTTTTTTCATTAGCCTTAATTTTCTAGATTTTTATTTTTTTATGCGAGATAACAAGCGCCAATCGGTAAATGCAGCCAGTAACAATAGCCCTTGTTGCACACACTGCCCTTTCTTCGGTGTTGGGGAAGTGCTTGAATTTTCCGTCACGAGTTGCAGAATCATTATAAAATTAACGCATTTTTTTGAACAATTGATAACCTGTATAGAAAAGCACCCAAAACGGTTTTTCACGGAGATTCCAAATTTTCACATGGCACATGTCTCAACGCCGAATTCCGAGATTGAAAATTCGACCATCTCTACAATGGAAAATCGAAATCGTTTATTTCTCGGAATTATTTCGATGTATTTTTCGAGTATTTTATGTATCGTATTTATTTCGATGTATCCACCGTCGGCTATTGACAGACATGAAAAAATATAGCTAAATCGAAAAATGTTGTATCAGAGAATATTTGCCTCTGGGCTAGTAGTCTCCTCAGCAGATGTATAGCGAGTAGTCGCCGTAATGGAAAAGGTGTCAGTGGATGATGAATACTCCAAATCTCCCCTTCCCCTGGATGCGTGCCTGGGCTATTGGGAGGGTCATGCCAACGCCTTTGGGTGCATACATTGAGAGGTACGTAACGGGCATGCCTGGCTGCGGTGGAGAGCACAGACCGGTAAGAGCTCAAGGGAAACAAAGGCGCAGGATGCACAAAAGAGGATGAGTGAGGAATATCTGGAATGGGCGGAACGTTGGGAGTACATTCAGGACTGGTGTCTGAATCGAGAGGCTTTCCAGTGAAGGGCCTTTTCCTCGAATGACCGCACAGCCAGTCGCCACTTAAGGGAAAGGCTATTCCAGTCCCAATTCATATCACGAACCTCATGCCTGCTCCAATACGGGAAGGTAAGCATCCATATAGGAAATCTATTAGCCATTTTCAGGAAACACAAGCAGCCATAAAACTACTCATTTTATCAACGGCCATATTCCGGTAAACATCTCAAAAGTCATCAGGAACAGAATTGAGCTAGCAATGGGGGAGAAATAGGTTAAGGAATTAGTCTCCCTAGCCTGGTAGTCATGGTTTTATTTATTGTTGTGAAAATGTGATGCGAAATCTTCCTTTTTACTGGTTTTATGCAAGATAAATTAATATAAGATAATATAAGTCAATTTAAGGACGGATTCTCCAGGGAAAAGCAAACACTTACGATAAATTTAGATGTAGACTTTGAAAAACCTGGATATGATTGAACTATTAACTTTGATAAGAGCTATAGGCAAGAGTAGACTTTATATATGCGACCCCCTAAAACTGTACACAAGACCGCAGTGGGAATCTCAGAAGTGGTAACACCAGTTCCCATTGGCGGAGCTAATGAATGAAAGCAATGGTGAATTGACAGACTTGAATAATTTGTCAAATGTTTTGGCACCATCAGTATTCGGCCTTTTGAATACTGAAAGGAAAAATTCATTCTCTAAGAAAGACCAGTTACGTAGTATGTAATAATTTTACTAAACATAACGCATAGATCAGATAGCCAACTAATTTCCACATGGTGCAAAACAGCTGCAAGTGGAAGGATCGATAGGAAAAATTTTTACAATCAGATCCTTCTTTAATGCTGACTTAAGAATAAGCTTGAGCCATTTAATTGAGAAACCTGTGAGGAAGCGATAAAAACCTCTCGTGCACTTAGGACAGTTTTTTTTACAATAGAGTCACGTTAATTTAACGTCGGATTCTAAGGCACTCAAGGGACACGTGGAATATTCAAGATAGAGTGAGTGGAACATTAGTAAAATCAAGTGGCGAAAGACTTTTAAGTGCCCCATTAATTTCAGGACTAAGACACCATTAGAAGATCTATTTTCATTTGCGAGGGTAAGGTCAGCGAAAGCTTAAGAAGAGAGAATTAATCACATCAAGTGAGTATAAGAGAATAAATGCGAAAGCTCTTTTTTTCAACAGGGACATAATTAAATATCAGCTCTAATTGGATATATGGGAAATAAAATCGCGTAGGATGAACGAAGGCGGTAATTAGTGTAGCTTAATTCTTGTGGACAGAAGGCCAATTCAGATATCCCTAAAGCTTAGCAAAGACGAATTTTTCAGGTGGCGTAATGTGTATTAAAGGCGAAAAATTGATCTTTAATTAAAAATTACGACATTCTTTATAGATATTCGATAATTAATGCTTAATTTAAGCGCCTTCGATCGTTTTTTTATTCTATCTTCTCCAACATGATGCGATGGAATAACAGGATTCTTGCAATCAGTTAAATATCCTATGTATCATTCGAGCTACATACACCTATTTTATAAGTTCTGGATAAAAGTAAAACTGGAGATTATATATGAGATTTGACGACCCGCGTGAGAAGATTTTCAAAATGTTACGTCGCATTGAATAATAGGGTGATTTCCTATTATATTTTTATTGTCTAAATCGAAAGATTATTACTCCTGAAGTAAGTATTTCACGTTGATAATGGCTTTCGGGTGCAGCTGCGTGTTGCGCTTTGTCGTGCAAGCTTTCGCGACCGTTACAGGACGCATCATCAGGCGATGAATGCGTCCATCGCCATTCATCGCCTGATGATGCGTCCTGTAACGGTCGCGAAAGCTTGCACGACAAAGCGCAACACGCAGCTGCACCCGAAAGCCATTATCAACGATGCCCCTCGCTGCGAAAACCTACGTTCAAAGCTAAGTATTTCACGCTTTTAGATTTTTAAATGGCGATATCTATTTTTCGCGATTAAATGAAAAGTGAAAATTTTCAAGCGCGCGAAAACGCGACCGGTAAGTATGAATGCCGGGAAAACTCCGTGTGACGTCGTTCTGGTTCCCGCTGCCGCAAGTGAGGTGACCTTGGGGCGAGGGTCTGAGCGTTGATACGACGCAGGATGCTAGCAGGTAGCAGAGTACCATGCTAGCTGGAAGCGCTTGGCTTAAATAAGGATTATTAATATCTTATCGAACGAAGAAAACTTTCCGACCTTAGCCAGTTTTAATAGGTGATTATTAAGACATGTTTCCCTGAGCTCTGTGCCTCATGCATGCATTGGTAACCTAAGACGATGTAAAACTCCTATCTACTCGTATAGAAACTAGGTCCCTGTGACGTCACGTGGAGTGGCATCGCATGGGCGCCAATCTGGCCTTTTTCAAATGAGGATAAAATTGACCATTGCCATTCGTCTAAACCGGTATTTCTAAAACCAAATAATTTGTATATTATGAATACACTAATGGTGGGTAAGGTCTCGCAATCAATGCCTTTCGTTTTCTTTGATGAAGGAAACTACCCTATTCTCAAAAAATTCATAATATCGCAAATATTCTTAAAAAGATATTCCATAATTTGACGTAGGGGAGGGTGGTGTACCTAGGGCATAGTGTACCTAGGAACAGTTAAAACTATCAACCTAGGGACTTTAAAGTAAGCTATTACGTGAAATAAGCACTAAGATGTATCACAGGTCAATTTGAGGTCATTTGGATTATGTTTACAAAGACTGTGACGTAGCAAGGGGGGTTTTGGGGTATAAATCTCCCCCTCCCCCCAGAGCTCAAAGAATTTTTTAAGTTTAATCCATTTCACTTAATGGATTAGTATTACTTATACATAGAATAGAGTTAGGATTAATCAAAAATCCCCCAGAAAGCCGTAAAACTCGCCATTTTGAACCATTAATCTTAAAATTTTTCTGGAGGAGGGCCCCCGCAACTCCCACTTACCCTTGCGGGTATGCAATACCCCAACACCCCTAAGTACTAGTTGCTCCTAAACCCCCCCCCCCTAGCCTTAATTCTTAGCTGCGCCCCTGTACAAAGAAGACCCTAGTTTGAAGTTTTTGAGGCTGCAAAGTAAAAATTTTTGGTTGCATATCAAAGTCTTTTACCAAAAATTGATCACTCCAACAGTGGCTATTTATAGCATAGGTGAAATCGACGTATAATGGTGATTAGTATCAGCTACTTATTTAGTATTTTAGACGTAGTATTACACAGTAAATTCAGCCGACATTAAAAATGGTTATCTCTTGTACCGAGGAACACAAGCCCATGATGTATATAGGAACATGTTTCTGCGTTTGTGATTTTTGAAGTCAGCCGTAATTTACGGTCTAATATTCTATAATTTGCTTTTTTGTGTGAAATTCATTATATAATTGGACCTTAAAGAATGCTCTTAATTTAGGAGGGTTTAACCTAAGTTTATTGCTACTTGAAAGGAGTTATATTTAAATATTGAGTTTTAACCTAAGCTACGTTAATTGTCTTTATAAGAAACGTTAATGTAATTTCAAATTTAATAAACAAATCAAATTTATTTCACTCTTTCATTTTTTAATTACGGTTCCCACCAATCTATTTTCTGCTCCTTGGTACAATAGGTAGTGTTTCTAGGTACACGAACCTGATGTAACTAGGAACAATTTTAAACACTTTTAGAAGTTTAATTAGATCCATTAACAGTAAAGGCACAAGTCTAAAACTTAAAACATATGTTAAATAACCCTGATTGATTCAATTTTTACCATTAGACTGAATATTCAGCAAATATAATTTGCTTTATATAAATAATTTGAAAATGTATTCCGTGGTACAACACTCTTCTCTACTTAGTGAAAACAATAGCTGGAAAAAAAGATGAATGAAAAATCAAAGAACATTATCATCCCAAAGTGTGCGGTAATTTCCATCAGCCCTAGAAAGGATTGCATGTATTTAACAATCACAATCAGAGTTCCCTCTGACCTCCGCTCTCCAACGTCCACTCTTTCTGAATAACTTACAGAATTATTTGTCCTTCGATAACCCCAAGCCCGTCGTGTTTTTTCATCCTTCTCAACTGTTTTCATTCCTTCCTCCTTTTGTAAGTATCCTATTTTCTCGGTACAATATCCTTGGGAAGAATGAAAGGCAATTCTATTTCGGACGCCTGCAAGTTAATGTCATGTTGCTCTAGCATTGTTGCGGTGCTGGCCATTCTTTCCCAGAAGAGAATCTCCCACGCTGACTTTTCTTTCTGCTATCATCCTCCCATGAAAAAAGCTGCAGTCAAATAAGAATTCTTCGACTTTAAGGGTCCCGAAAAGACAAAATATAATCTCCAGTTTTTTTTCCTATCTGTGTTCAGAAAAAGCACAAGACAGAGTAAATTCAAGTTGAATTATACATTTAACGGTAAGCAGCGGACTAAAAACTCCTGGAGGCACTGGCAAACGGGAGTTATTCGAGCGAACACAACCAAGAATGAGTCTTATCAAGCATTTCACTACGTTGGAACAGCTGCGGAGATTACTTCTTGCGTTGGAAAGGACGAACAAGCAAATTTGTACGGCTCAACTATTCCGGAAATCTGAAGAACTCCGAGCAAATTTTGCCCAGAGTTGCCAGGGCGCGAAAAGATACATTTCTATTATATTTTTCTCGCTACGCAAAACCTTTTGTAAAGGAAGCAACTTAGGATATGTCGCAAACACGAATAAAATGACTGAGGGCTAAGTATTATCACTTTTGGATGGAAATATTCCAATTCAACCCTAAACCTAATGCACTTGCCTATTTTTGTGGTATAGAAAAAGGAAAATTTTCATAGAAAATCTCAGTTTCTCAAGAATGATTTCTTGAGTTTTGAACAAATCAAACCACGGTTTACATGCAAAATGTTGGAAATTTGGCAGAAGAAGGAAGAGCTCAGAAAATTGCGAAATGTGTTTATCGACTCGGAAAGTATGTATTTACTCACTATGAAAAGGCTAGCTGATCGGAGAGCGGAGTGGAGAGCTATGTCAAACCGATATTAGGATTGTTGACACATGATGACGATGAAATCACTCGGCTGCAGTCACTGAAACAAACCGTCACATTTTCACTGTCGCATGAGATAGGTGGACACTCGCTTTAGACGAGGAAAATATTATTTATAGGATATGGAGTTATGCTACATTCGAAGCTGAGTAACAGGTGATGAAGACACTTCATATCAGTGGCGTAACTATGGAGGGGATGAGGGGATAGATCCCCTCCCAAAGCGTCAGAGAAATAAAAAACATTTTTAAAACTATTGTCTAGTTTTGACATATAATGACTGAACCTGCTTCAAGTTTAATTTTTTAGTGCCAAAATGTTGTAAAATATATTTCCCGGTATGTCATTTTTCAAAAATTTTACCAGATTTTGCCTATGGGGGGGAGGGGTCGCTACCTCAGGTCATCCTATCCCCCAGGCATAATCCTAGTTTGGCCACTGCTTCACATATATTATTCTCTAAAAAAGGATTTTATTTAAACCTGGTTGTACGAGCACAGACTTTAGGGATAAATTCCTGTAAATTTATCACAAGAAGAGTGTTTCCAATTGATAGTAAGGTATGAACGATGGCAGCAGTGGAGAACTCAGCTGCAAAAAGTTATGAACTAATTTTTTGTCACGATAAACCTCTTTTTTCATCCTACCATGCTGTTCTACCGTATTAATCTACATTAATGGACGATAGGAAAAAGCCTACGTTAAAAATGGGATTATATAAATAGAAACTACGGAAGCAAGAAGTTTTTACCAGGAAACAAATCGCTCATGTCAATTTTGTCACAAAATTAAACGCAAAAAACTGGAAATGAACAAGCAGAGTAGCACTCTTCAAATAATCCGCTAAATTGGTGACACAGGAAACAGTGATACAACATTATTCCACTGCGTGGCACTTCTAAAGAATTAATGGATCAAGGAAAAACCTGACCTAGTATCACGGACAGGCAATGTTTAAATTATGCTCAATCGACAATCAATTTTTTATCCGGGCGCAGTAAAAGATTCTAGAAGGTTCGCAGTTACTCATAGCGGGAAGACGGACAAAAAAAACTTATGCATCGATGAAAAAAACTACAGCGAGGAAAATGCTGGCAAAACTAATTACCATCTATCGTCGTCATAAACGCATATCAAGGAGATTCCCTGAATGACGTCTTATAGGAATCGAACACTAATTTTACGCGCGTAATTAGTCCCGAGTATTAGCTATTGCTTTACTGTCCTTAGCAACGGGTTCATTTGAAAATTTTACGATCGAACGCGGATTATTTCTATAGGCTCCGATGTCTCGTCATTACGACGGGCAACGAAACGGCGTGGAATTCGATATGGCAATTAGATTGGAGCCCTGTGTGATGAGATTGAGACGCTTTCTGGAACTCTGCTTATGCCAAATAACGATGAATTCTCGCCCGAGATGTATTCAAAATTAGGAGTCATAACATTAAAATGAAATTTAATATTCCCGTAACTTGGCCAGTTTTTTAAGTGTCTTACTTCGCAGTAACGACACAAAGACCAGAATACCTGCAATGAATACTTTTAAAATACGATCTATACATCGTATACAGTGCATCGTCATTACTGCCTGTAAGCTGGTGTTCTGTGATAAAGAATGCAGTTCAAATTACTTATCTTTCAATTTTCATCAACCCTCTTCCTTTTCAACCCACCACATCGAGCTTTTCTTCGCTTCTTTCATTAAACGTTGTTTTCACCTAAGAACATCTAAGATATTTCGCAGTAAACAAATTTAAAGAAGTTTCTCAATTAATAATTGAGTCTTGATATGAAATACGACTAATAATCTTTAAAAAAATTCAAATAAGCAACAAAAAATTCAATGAATATTACGTATGATGTAAAAAGTTGAGATACATTGCAGCACAATGACTAAATCTAGAGTTCAACCACTTACGAAAGGCACCTAAAAATATCAAACAAAAAGGAGATGTTTAATGGAAAAGAAATGATCATGGGCGATCAATTTATTCAAGCAGAAGAAAACTGTTGCTCATCAGGTGAGGATAGAGCTCACCCCAGACGCCGTAAGCGTGCAAATTTTACACATTCTGGATATTAGTTTAAAATATTTGTTGGGCCACCTTGCATCGCGAACATTTTTTTCGCTCGAGTTTTATAAGTTATTCTTGACTCAAACCAGATACCACTAGTGCAGTGCTCTTAAATGCGTATCACGAAGCACAGTGGTCCCAAATGTTGATCGTCTGCACATTCCACTTTTGCCTATAGCAGAAACGAAAGGTATGTCAAGCGTTGCTACGGTTATTATTTGTCAATTTCTTAAATTGGTATCCATAGCCAATTGATATGTTAACCTTAAAGTGGACTTTTTGCCTACGTCGTGTGGAGCTGCGCTGAATGAATATTTGCTCTCCCACTTCTCCTATCATAACAGACGACTCCCATAGCAAATAATGTCAAAAACAATGCAATTAATTTTCATTCTAATTACTCAACCAAGTTCTTGAAATATGAATAAGGTGTAACTACAGTTTCCCTTTGCAGGTTTCAGAGAGGATGATACACATAGTAGAATTACGTAAGTAATGAAAATCAATAACTAGAGAAGTGGTGAAAAGCGGTTTTTTCTGTCATCACCCTTCTAGCAGAAAAATTAAGACATTAGGATTTGAATTCTAAAAAAATAACTGGAGAAAGCCTACTTTCAATGGATTTTATTTACTAATCAATAAATGAAGATGTACAAAATGGTTAATCGAAAATTACAGAATGAGTCTATCACTTCCACTTTCAGAATCTTTTTTCACAGTTTTGCTCTAAGGTAATTATTCTGAAGTGTTTTGGCATCACTACTCGGACGAATATAATTTTTCTGCTGCTGTAGAAGTGGTTACAAGATCTGTTTATGCAAATAGTACGTGGAGGTTATCATCGTTTGTTAAAGATTCTGTCATCTTCTATGGCTAGCTAATTGCAGTGGATAGAAAATATTTCAGAATAAACATAATGAATCTGCAGGTATTGGCGACTAGAGACACGAACTTAGGAAAAAAATAATCCAGTTTTGAATTTGCATTTCTTCTATCATAAGTCTAAAATATGGTTAATGATCATTTATTTCATCTTAGAAGAATAACAAAGAAATAAAAAGACCAAAAAAGCCTAACGTAGACAGCCTGAAAAGATGTAGCGAGTATTCATTGGATAAGTCTCGTGTTGTGGAATTTTGATAACTTTTTTATCATTAAAAATATCCCGAGACACTCCATAAATATTTCTGCTGTTATAATTTTTGAATGGAAATCAGATTTTGGCCCTTTCCTGATAAAAACAAAAGACATGAATGTCGGCATTTTTCCGTTAAACGAATTTTCAAGCTCTTCCTCAGTAGTATCAGAGGAATTCCAGGAACAGCTACGTCGCTTACAGGCAGTAACGTATCGTTATGCGATTTTTCTCCTCTCATTCCGGATGCTTTAGCTCCACTTTTCACGGTGATCGAAACGGTAGGAGGGATAGATGCCTCAGATCCATTTCCTATCACTCTGCCTTCCCAACTACAACCCATCCAGCAGATTGGAAAAAGAAAAATTCCACGAGAGGAAACATATTAAAGGGGGCTGTGTGAACTTGAACTTCCACCAGTTTACCTTGAAGTCCTTGGCTTTACCCCCAATTTTTTCGTCTGCTCCCAGACTAGAGCAAAACTAGACCACCCTACCACGTGCCTCCAACAACTTAGAAACTCGTACTTCAATGGGTTCCTCCGGAATTCCTCCATCTTCGAAAGTTCACGATTTGGAATCGATTTACGAAGCAAGTATCATTGAAAAGGAGGCTTTTAATTGGTTATCACGACATAGATAGATAGATTTAAGGACGATTGAAGACCTTCCGCAAATTTAGAGAATTTCCTTTGAAATTTCCGGAAATATAGAAATTCCTTGGAAAAAATATATATATATTTATTAAATAAATATTAATATATTTATTTAATAGGGAAATATTAAAAAATTTGTGAAATAAATTTATGTAAAGGCTTTGGTGCACTATTAGTATGCAAGGCTATGTGCCGAGATTCAATTGAGAAAACCCTTTAAGCTTGCAGACTTCATCTATAGGCAACAATTCATAAATATTTTCTTCAACCTAAATGGTTACTTCTCAAGGAATAACACACGAATATACTGTGCGAACAAAATAATAATAGAAGTGGACCTGCGACTACTCTTCAAAACTATTACAAATTCAAGTAAAAAGTTAATGGAGACTGAGGAACGGGCGACTGCTATCAATTATTCGCGCCATCAACCGGAGGAGCTCTTCCTCTTATAGTTTTAAGTATACCGGAACTTGCCACGGTGATAACTTTTACGGGAGTCACCCGCAATGCACAAGTTGTGCGAGAATATCCGGGTGTGTATATATTCCTTTGAAATATATATTAATTGCCGAATTTTTAAGAAAACTTCGGCAGTAAATTTATATAGTAATTTATAAATAATGCACTTCCTCTTATGACTCATTTTCCAATGCGTACCTTATAATGCTTTATTAAACAGAAGATGTACTTATGTTGTGCCTAAAAAATGGTCGATATTCCTGAATTTCATTTTTACAGTTTTTTTTATCCAGAAAAACATGCTTAAATTTAAGGAAAGAAAAAATGAACTCAGAATGTCCAAAATTACCGCTATATACTGTTAAATAATAAGCTTCTTAAAAACATTTTTCAAGGTAATAACGACTGATACAGGTTTGAATAACATAATTTGCCTTACGCTTTATCCATCATTGCGCTAAAGACAATCAAACGTCAAATTTGTGCTAAAAAAATCAGCGATAGAGTATATTCAAGATCATCTGAAAACCAGTTCATTCCCTTACTTACTAAAGTATCATTCCCTTCATACACTTACGTATGAAGAGAATGATACTTTATTCGTCCTGTGGTAATCACTTCGTAGACAAAATTCTTGGAGAGAATTCTTCTGAAATACTCCATGGGAACCTACTTTAATCGGTAGATTTAATAAATAAAAAAATTATGTTATAATTCGTAGATATAAAATGTCGAGGGAAGTTTTCAATACTTACTCAAGGGCTGCCATGCATAAAAAACTCTCAATATTTCTGAATGTCATTTTTCTAGCTTTTTTTCCAGAAATAATATAAAATTAATATATTTGATGGATGAAAGAATGAATCGAAAATATCTAAAAAAATTTCACCGCCAAGTACCATAAAAGAATGAAACAGACAGTTTTCCAAGAAAATGGCGATTGATTCAAGTGTTAATAACATAATTTACCCTATTCTTTATCCATCATTGCGCTAAAGGTAATAAAACTTCAATTAAAATGTGTGCTAAAAATATTGACGCAAGATGTTTTCAAGGTCATATGAAAACCCGGCCATTCCCAGTCTAGCCTAAGTGCTAAGAGAATAATACCTAATTCGTCTTGTGGTAATCAATTAGTAGATAGAAAAAAGCTTTCCAAGTATAAATGCCATTCGATAAATAGCTCTTCTCCACTTTCCGAAACAGTGGATTAATGTTCCACTCAACGCAACACGTGCATGAGAATAAGGGGAGGTTATATAGGAAGGTTTGCACTCACCCCTCCAGGCACTCAAACCACCCTGGTGCAATCGACGCTTAGCCGTAATTAAAGAGGCCGTCCAACAGGGACCACCCGGATATACGTCAACCCCATCCTGAGGAAGGAGAATGGTATAGGGTGGCGCCGCCAACCGGCCAGCGAGAAAGATAGACGAGCCGCTGCCGAACCGACGTCAAAGCTTTTCAGGATCCCTAACGGTGAACGAAATAGCCTCCCTCTTACGGCACCCTTAAAATCCTAAAACGGATATTTTATTTACGAACATTACGCTCCAAACTCTCTCCCAGAGAAAAGGTAAGCTACGTATCCCACGGCCATGAAATGGGCTCCCATTTTTATTTATTGGTCGCCCAGCATTCAAGGTAGGGTTCGTCATGAAATCTATCGATCGACTTCACCGTTTGACTATGGATAGTCTGTTGCGTTCCACCATTTTTAAGCATGGATCATTTTTATACCGTTCTTCGGCTCCCTAAAGGCGTTCAGGCGTACGCTATCCATTCATTCGCTAGCTCATAGGAGCAATAACGGCATGAATAGAAGATATTTTCTATGACACATTATAATTAATTGTGTCAAACAGGACAATCATTTGTTTTTCAGAAAAAGAAAATCCCGTGACTTCAGCAATTCTTTTACCATTCAGGAAAATAAATGAAAATATCAGTGTTAGAGCTAATGTGCTGCGTTCCTGTTCTATAAGAATAAGATTCATGCTTAGAAGTAGCTTGCCAATGATGATTAATTACGTTGAGAAGGAATTGTAAACAGAGAGTAAGGTCTACATGGTTCCAGTTGTTAATGGGCATTGATATAAATGGTTCAATTCAGGCTAAGGATATAAGTGATGAATATACCACCTCCTGTGTTTAGCACCTCAGAATGATTCATTGGACATTAGCTTAGGATTGGGAGAATTGGAGGGCTGCATTATATCAATTTTAAGATTGCAATATCATGCATGTAAATAGGCTAAGAATATCCGTAATCAACAAACGTACCCAGATAAGTTGCATTATATTCATCATAGTGTTTCAACTGGAATGATGTAGCTTAAGTGAAAAAATCGATTCCTTTAATCTTATGTATGAATTGGAAATGTTTTCACACTAACATACGTGTATCGAGGTTCCTTAAAGTACGATCCAGAATAATTAAAATTAATTGACAAATTATTTAAGAAATGCATCAAAATGGTGAGACGCCAATGCAATTATAAAAAAGCCCACCCTACTAACTATAGTTTGTACCCTCGTCAGAAAGTGTTCATGACTTTCTAGTCTTGACGATGGTATTGCCATCAGGTGCAACATCAAAAAATTCATATTACAACGTACAGTCAAACCTCGTTGACGGAAACCTCAGACTTAAGGACAGTATTCAATTCCCCGGCACAAGATTACGCATTTGTATAAAGATAGAATCTCTAGAATACGTATTTTTCCACTTACGGACACATTTTAGGATCCATTCTAGGGTCAATTTTTGGATCTTGGACACCATCGCCATTGATTGTATCACCGATATTTCGAAAATTGAGATTTTTTCTAATAGGAAGACGTTATTTAGCTGGCTTAAATTCCTACTAAACAATAATACTACCTTCGGTAATATTAAGGGAAAAAATGAGATTTTATTGCTACCTACGGACTTTCTACCTACGAACACCTCTCTCTTACGGATACATTTTTGAGTACTATTAGTGTCGGTGAATTTCGGTCGGTTTCACATTATTTCTATTACAGAGCGCACTCCCGCAACGCAGTTTAGTCAGGGATTACCTTGACCGATCAATCTATAGTCATTGAATGAGGCCCGAGTAACTCGAAGAAACTTACAACAATGCGATATTGCCCAACCGGAAGCAAATTATCGGAAGTTACACGCCGCCGTCCTGATGGGCGAAAATTTGCAGCACCTCCTACTAGAACCAGCTAATTGGAGAACATCCCGGTATGCGGGCCAATCAATCCACTGCCGCTGCCTCTATCTCCACTTCTATCGCGTCAAGTGGGAATTATTTTCGGCGATTCCAGGCATGTGTTACGAGTGGGATACCAAGCTCAGGGTAAAATTATCCCTTCCCTAATCCCTTAGAATTTTTCATAACTATGATGAGATCGCTTGTTACACTCTCTTGTGGAATATATATATTCCACAAGAGAGTGTATAATATATATATTCCGCCTGGCCTTAACAGGGCCCACTGATCTCCATAGCCTTCTCCTCTTTCCCATCCCCCATCCTCTCCCTTCCCCTATCTTATCCTAATCTCCTCAGCCTTTAGGCATCCTCTGTCCTTCTCCTCAGTCTCTTCTTGCCTCCCTCCCGACGAAGACCCTAAGAGGTCGAAAATTTGAAAGAAACTAACGTGTGAGTCCTCTTTTATTTGTGTCTGTGTTTTTGTGGCCTATCATGGCATTTATTTGTTTTTTTCTGGTTCCGTAACGTATAGTTATTTTTACGGGATCGCGTTGTCTGCGCTCTGTCCAACCCCCAGCATGGAGGGCCAGAAAATGTTTTCATGAAGGTTTCCATCTTCTATAATTCTTAGATAAAACTTCTGATTGCAAGGCAGTTGTTGCCAGTTTTAGTTCACTCTAGACTTTTTATTTCCGTAGTATCGGCCATGCCTGTTGAGAATTCCCTTATCCGCCACTGGGGAGGCGCCCGATAGGAGAATTTCAACCCCGCGTGGAAAATTGGTAGTTTAATATCTGCATATCTAATAGCTGCAGTTATCAAACTTAAGGTTGAAATAGTATGCATGTAAATAGGCTATAACATTAATCAGAAATCGTACCGAGACAATTTGTATATAAGTATGGATTGGAAATTGCTTCACATTAACATACGTTCATTGAGGTCCCTAAATATACAAATCAAAATAATTAACCAATGATAAAAATACCTCCTTACTCTGCTAAGCACTTTCAAGTGCCATGACTCTTGATACATTTCCATTAACACTATTGTTGATATTAAGTTATTTATAAATTTATGTAGTCATAATACCAAAGTTTAAGGAACTATTAAAAAAGGAAATGACTCCAAGCTAATGGGAAAATACACACCATAAATAATGATTTTTAATCCATATTCTTGAAATGAGGCGCTGTTTCAGCGAAATATTAAGCTTCAGATAGTTCCATCACGGCACCAAATAGAACAAGAGATTAAAGTTCCCGCAACTCATCAGGATGATAATGTGGTTCTTTCTCCGTGCCATTTGCACCGCAGCACAACATCAGTTCATTCAACCCTTGGCTAGTTATCAAACTAGTCTACTTGACCCTAGAGTTCCTTTTAGAGATTAATATTGAAATGCTATCTAAAATTCTAGTTATGTTTTCACTAAGCAATCTCAAATTTCCTTTTCTCATTCTTCGTTTGCCATTTCTGTGATAGCGTATTTACTTATTATATAATTATTTTGTGTTTTCACGGAACGCGATTTATATTTTTTGAATTAATTTATTCCTGAACTACCAAAAACAGCGCCATAAGTGGTTTAGACCAGGGCTTTAAATTAACAATCAAACGTACACGAACTTCCATGCCCTGGATAGGAGCAACATGCCGAGGCGGGACTCGAACCCACAGCCTCTTCTGTGGAAGGCAAGAACTTAACCACGCCACGCCCCCACCGAGGCCGGCAAAATACTATAATATATCAATGTTTGAATCAATACAAATGCAAAAATTTGGGAGTTAACATTTACTAAACGTCAAATAATATTTCAGACCCTAGAAGAGGGATTTGAATTCACTGGATAAAGCTTTTATACACCAACCCCCTTTTATAAATGGGAAAAATACAACAGAATAATATAATCATCATTGAATGTGATGTATTTAAAAATTTGAATACTTATTCAATATGACCCAACGCGACGCGAGTAGTCACATACCTTAGCCTAATAGGAGTTGACCGAAGGATTACCGTTTCAAATCCCGGGTAAAACCTTCAAGGTTTTGCAACCCAACCCATAAAAAAACAATTTCCACGAAGTGCGACCAGGTTCACCTTGGATGTATGTTCGTCTTTGACTCACACCGCGATGACCTTTACCTTGACCCATCCAAACCAAACTTGGACCACTGTGAAGTGTTTGTGCGCGAGTGAAAAATAACCATATGAAGAAAATGTATGCAACAATACGAGTTTCGTGGGAGATTCTCGCATGGATGCATGCCCAGGAAGGGTCTACAGAACTTTTCTTCTCCTTGCGTTTACTTCTCTCAAGTCTTTTGAACTCCAAAAATCCAACTAACCTCGCTCCCTCACGTTTTCTCGTACAACTTCCTTCGTCCCAGTCCCAGCGAGACTTTCATCCCTATGTTTGCCATCACTCCTATTCACCTTATTTCTTTCGTCCGAATCTTTGCTCGCCTATCAAAACCTCCGTGTGTTTACACAAAGTCTCCTTGGAGCCCTTGTGAAAAGAGCCACTCGATTACCAACGTCATTCATAATTATTTACCCTGCTGTTCTGAAAGACCATTTCCAAAGGTTGATTTCGATCATAAATATACTCTTCTTGAACGCTAATGTTATTTGAGAGTTCTGACGGAAATTTTGGGTAGGCTGGTGTAACCTGTAATAATAGTCACAAATTAAGCATTTAAAAAGGTTTCTCACAGGCTACGGCTGTACTACAATGCAGTAGAGCTGTAAATAAAGTACGGAATGTAAAGACAGACCACTGAAAAACTTGAATTAGACCACAGCTGAGTTCTGATAGCGTGTTATATTGGATTTCTGGTATTTTTGGCCAGTCATGGCTATTGGTGTACGTGACATAAGCAGGGGCGCCGACTTATAAAAATTATTGGGGGGGCCCATGTCGGAGGTCTTTCCCCGGGAAGAGGTTAAATCCAAAGTGTGTCGCAGCACCGAAACACTACCATGATTCACTCTACTTGATTCAGCTAACCTGCTTAACCTTATGATTATTTGTTTCAACACACATTGTTGAATTTATTTAAAAGGTAACTATCGTCAAACATGGGAAATAAAAATTAACAATATATTTTTGTGATTTCACAAAGTATAATATAACTTAATTATTTTCTTGAATTATTGAGGGGGCTCCGCCCCCCCAAACGAATCTTTGAGGGGGCTCGGGCCCCCTCAAGCCCCATGGAGTTGGCGCCACTGGACATAAGGCACTTTATGGCAACTTCTTTAATAAAAATACGCTCACTTCCAATAAAGTTATCAATTAAATTCCTCAAAAATATTTAATCGGTTAGGTTTTCATTTTTAAGCAATGGATCGTGATATGTCTTTAATGAGATTTATTTTGGAACCAACATCGATGTATAAAGTTTATGAACTTTTTAATACTAAAGAGGTACAGAACGGAT
Organism: Ischnura elegans; assembly: GCF_921293095.1. NCBI lineage: Eukaryota > Metazoa > Arthropoda > Insecta > Odonata > Coenagrionidae > Ischnura > Ischnura elegans. The sequence continues at coordinate 66,480,151 of NC_060252.1, forward strand.
GATTGAATGAAAAAACCATGGAAATTAAACGCCATCCGGGTACAACTGCCCAAAAATTACTTAATGAGTTCTAAGTTGGTGAAGATATGAGGGCTACCCAGAAAGTAATTGATGTTTTGTCATGGCGCGGCACTGGGTTGGACTATATTCTATGTTTGCGGGTGAGCTTTCGTGAGAGCCCGGACACTCTCGGAGGGCTTCGCTGATCGGGGAGGTGTAGTACCGAGAGAGAGAAAGGAGCGAACTCAACGTTGCCAAATGTATATAGCCGCTCTACTTTGTCACTCAAAACGAGTGAGTCATGGGTGGCCACAAGTATTTTGGTCCCGGCGCCGAGACAATATACCCACTCATTTGGAAGGTATTGAGGATAATCCTTTCACAGAAGCCCATAACATTACTGCACTGAATGAGACACCGCTCGTGAGAGAACGCGTGAGGTTTGGCATCACTGCTCCACGAGTAGATTCACAGTGTTCACTCAATGGAGGTATAGGAGCGACTGCCTGAGGCCACGCCTAGTGTTTGCTGATTGGTAAAGGAAATTTCACATGTCGAGAATCTTTCCGTCCTCTCACTTCCATTAGCTTTAGCTCCATCAGCTCACCCGCCGAGATAAAATAAATAAAGTTAGAGTGCCGTTATGTTGGCGTCAGATAGTTTATACACTCCGTACGCAGTGGGAACGAAACCCTTAGGACGGGCTCGCGGGATACACTCCTGGAGCAGGGACTATAAGCGATCAGCTTTTTTCCTCTGCCACCAGAAGGGGAAGGACGGGAAGGAACAAGGAAAGGAGGCGCCGCCGCGATGAGAGCCCGACGACGCCTCCAGGGGAAGGACGGGGAAGGAAGGGAGGGGACGAGGAATCCTGCACCGTCACAAGGCGGGCAGGTCCTACCATCAGCGAAACCAAGCTTACGCAATTAATATGCTACCAATTTTAGTAGATTTTCCTATGAGGAAGAAAAATCTATCGATCAAATCGGTAGATACACTCCGTACGCAACCAGCCGGGGTATTTTGCGCATCGTGCCTATTGTACTTTGTATTCAGAGTGTTAAAATGAGCGCTGCAATTGAAAATCCCGCCAGTTGTAAAGTGCGTCCTATGATAAGTTTTTTGTTGGCGAAAAATAACAAACCAATTGAAATTTATCGCCAAATTTTGCTATGTGTACGGTCGATGAACAATCAATCAGAAAATTGGCATGCGCGACACAAAACAAACATGGGGTAAAACTCAGGAAGAAAGTTTTACTTCTCCACGGCAACGCTCGTCCAGACGCGAACCCAAGAGCTCTTGGATGGTTTGGGATGGGAAGTTTTTTAACCCTTAATAACCCAATTTTGCTTCTAAGCAACACCAGCAAAACTTTCAGCTCTATTCAGGAAATATCTAAAATAACCATTATTTTGTAGTGTAAAATTTAATGATTAAATAGTTAGCTGCCACGATAATTATCATCATCATTATCAGTCAACAATCCTAAGATTGGTTTGACGCAGCTCTCCATTTCTCTCTCCTATCCGCTAATCTCTTCATAGCTACATATTTATTCTCTTTTACATCCTTTATAACCTGTCCGATATAACTCATTCGGGGCCGTCCCTTGCCCTTTTTCCCTTCCACTTGTCCTTCAACGATTGTCTTCATCAGACCATCGTGCCTCAAAATGTGGCCAACTAAGTTGTTCCTTCTTCTGCTTAATGTTTTTAGGAGGCTTCTCTTTTCTCCTACTCTCCTTAGCACTTCATGGTTACTCACACGGTCAATCCATTTTATCTTCATCATTCTTCGGTAGCACCACATTTCGAATGCTTCCACTCTTGACTTCTCTACGATAATTATCATTGTGTTTTTCAAGTTTTCAAAATGAAAAGTATTGAACTTTGATTTCTCCCAGAATCAGTTCTGGGTTATGAAAGGTTAATAAGCCGCCATAAGTACATCCCGGATTTTGCGTTGAGGAACTACAGGGACTTCCATCTGTTCCCATCGATGAAGATGAGATTCGATACGAAACGATTTGAACTGCATGCCGGTGTTGCTAAACCAGTGATTGAACTCGCAGGCGGCAGATTCTACAGAGATGGCATTGGAAATCTTGCACCATGTCGTGATAAATGCCTAAATTTTAATGGAGATTATGGATAAAAATAGCTAAAGAGTTAAACTTCAAAGTGTATGTGATAAAAGCTGTTATATCACTCTGTTTATTTTTTATTTCAAAACTTCTGGTCATACTTTCTGGACAGCCCTTACTTCAAACAATTGAAGTTTCATACTTCTTGCTAAAATCGAGATCCAGTTCGCAGGATGCTGAATTCGTTTCACGGAAGGGAATTCAAGCGGAATACCGAAATTGCTTCCAATATCAGATGAAGTCGACCCAGAAGCCACAAAATTTCTTTTCCGAATGGAAATATTTACTTAGGCATCTAATATAACGTCTTGAGGATTCCGATTTTTATTTAAAGGCATGGAAATACATATGAGCGGGAATATAGCCAAGAGCATACCGGATAATGCTAACATAGTATTGTAATCGAGTGGCCTAACATTCCTCAAGCATATTGGATTCCTTGAACAGGGTCGATGATTCTATCTTATAAGCTGAAAAGCCACAAATATTTCAGGAATCATGGCCTAATAATCAACTGCGTTGAATCCAACGTTTCAGCAAAGTTCGAGCAGTATTCAGCTGTTTTATCATTTTAATATTTAAGCATAATTGTTTGACCATTAAGAGGTGCATGACTTCAATGCTATTTTATCTCAATTTCTATATCTAATAATTTTTCAAAAACACATTGTTATAATTCCAATTCTAGGATAATTATAGGTTCACATAAAGTAACATCTTCTCTATTTTATAGTTAAGAAAGTTCCGCTATCACAAATTCTGTCCAATTCCTGAAAAGTGCATGCTTTGGGCCGACATAAATTCTTGAAAGCTACATTTCATATTTATCTTACAAAATGAGACGGTGAAAGAATATTTTCAAGAGCTCATTCAGTACACTTTAGATTCTTCGAAACTTCACAACCTGACTAAAGTAAAGAAGCGAACATGGAATGCTTTTACAAAAAATTGTGCAATATAATTCAATATATTTCATAATTTTTTCACTTTTAGGCTTTATGTACCTACAAGGAGGTAAACCTGGATTTATCACTGTATTCCAGGACAACATGCTATGCAAAAAGCTTCTAGGTGAAACCCAAAATTAAAGCTTACAAGTTAAAATCTAGGAAAAAAATAATAAAGCGTACTTTTTGGCAATAGCTGACAATGATATTTCGACATATTTTATGACAAGAAATTTTTCGCATTCAATACGCATTTTGGAAACATAGTGTCATTGACATGCTTCACGGTCATTAACGGAAGTTCAAACGTAAGGACATTGGGCACTCTGCGTGACAAAAAATACTACACATTAGTATTACTATCTATAATTTTAGATAATTAAAAAAATTACTGCTTCTATAAATGTGCAGATGAGTTACATCCAGAGCCGTTACTAAGAGTTTGGTCAGGGGGGGGGGGCAAAGATTATTTTTACGCACCCCTTCCCTGATTCCCCTCTCTCCTTCCCCTTCCCCTACCACTTTAATAAAATATATCCGTCAGCTATTTTTTTAAGATGCGGTATTTGAAATTACATGCCGTATGTTTACCATTAAAAATTATTATTAGTATTATTATTATTATTGTTCAATAATTTATACATTCATAATTCTATGCCTCTGAGATAAAAAACATTATGACCGTTTTCACAATTTTTCAGGAGAGCAGTTTAAAGATTTTAAATTTAATCAGTAATTACTAGAAGGTTAGGTGAAAAATTTAACACATTTTACATAACAATGTTTTTAGTATAGTTACCTACCCGTCCAGTAATATAAAAAATACAAATAATTATTAAATTATAAAATTAAAAATATATTAAATATTTAAAAAACATTAAATAATAATTAATACTAAAATTGGTTAAATTCTTAGAAAAAACATTTAAACTGCTCCCCCCGAAAAATTAGGAAAACGGACATAGTTTCCTTTTCCTTGGAGGTAAGGAATTATTGTCAAATAATATAATCAGAAATATTAAATAAATTGTTTTCGTAAACTTTTCGAATTTTACCGCCCCCTGAAATCTGCTGCCCGAGGCACGTGCCCATTGTGCCCCGCCCTCGTTCGGGGTCTGGTTACATCGAACATGACGCTTAAAACGCGTTTCAAGCAGGTGTTTCAGTAAATAAAAGTTAAGACGGCCTCAGAATGTAAAAGTTAACTATGGCCATTTAAACATAGACAGAGATCTCCTCTAGAACAAATCATGTTACGGGAATAGGGGGATTTAGGGGGAGAGAAGGGGACACGTGCCACCCCCAGACGCTTAAAAAATAGTCAAGTTTTTCATACGGTTGTCATTACGTTCGCTTTGTTTTGTGCATTACGAAGCATCATTCATTTAATTCAATAATAATAACTTGCATATCAAAATAAAGAAAAAATGTTCTACAGTCATTGTTATATTTTGTTTTTCATCCCAAATATGAAAATATCTGTGAGACCCTTGTGCCCCCCTCCCAGAAAACATCCTAATCCTGGATCCGACCCTGGCTACGGGTTCCAGTGACATGAATGAATTCATTCCCTAGTGATTAACAATAACATTTGAATCCAAATTCTCTAGTCATTCTAGTTTATCCGATGCTTTGAAAATCGAAGTCCCAACGTATCCCCTTGGGTCTGTTATTTTTGATGGATAAAAATTTAAACTTTTGTTTTTCCACAGAATTTTAAAGAAATTAATGGATCCTATGGAACCTTCTGGTAATTTCATGAATACCAGAAGATGACGTCAGCCGTTGAGATCCTGGTCGTGTTTTATTAAAAGTTCTGTGGAAAAACAAAATTTATTTTTTATGCATCCAAAATGTTCTGCAAATTCCACAAATAATCGCCGGAAACGACCAACCCTTTTAACTGTAAAACTAAAGCCTCTATTTTATTCTCACAAAAGGTTAAACATGGCAACAAAGACTTGTGAAACCTTTTAAGTGAATTAGCATTAGTTAAATTAAACTCATATCAATGAGGCAACATGATCAAGAAAAAAAGAGCTTTCCCGTCCCTACGTGGCTATATTTTTATAAAAATTCATTTGCATACGTTAATCTGTCTAGGCGTCATGCAAAGTTTTGTGCCACTCAATTATGCACTGGATAATTAAGAGTTTTATAAACCTTCTCTAAAAAAACAATTCTACGTATAAAAGCTCCCTGTGTATTCAATCAGCCTGGACTTTCGAGGAGGAGAGACTGCCGTACCTCTCTTAAAAAAATAAGCACCACTTTGTTTTTCCATCTGAATTGTAACTCAAAGCTAACCGCACAAACGTTATCAAAAATAAACCCAGCGAGAGTTTGAGAAAAATTCCGGCACGACAAATCAAATTATTTCCACGTGCGAGCTGGTATTTTTGAAGTCTGAAAATCGCACTCGAGAACATACAGTTTTAATTGTCAATTTGTTGAATATGCACGAGACCATAACTCACCTAGTTGGAATAACATAAAAGGGTGCTTTACTGTAGTTAGCGAACTAAATATCGGTAAACTATCGGTATCCAAATATGTGCAAAATGTGCGTAGAATTAGCAAAGAAAATTTTTGGCCAAGAGTTAAAATTTAGGGCACGAGGGCTGACTCGTGACTGTTTTAGTAATTAACAAAAATGATCAATGTACTTAAACAAGAAAAACGGCCTTTGATCCCTTATTAAAAGTGGCAGTCGAATGGCTAATATCAACTAACGACAAAATTCCGGGTGTTTCGAAATTCATAAGGAGAATTTATCACTTATAATATTTATTACACTTAACTTACAACTATAAATAATGCATGAAATGAAAGAGCAACTCAAACAGTTTAGTTAGCTGGCATCAATACGCATATGCACCCTTTGTTTCCTCCAAAATCTGTTAGAGAGCGCTGGTAGCATAAAATTTAAAACCCCGAAGATCATTTTGAAACACCCGGTAAATTCAAGGCCAACTTTTTATGAGCGCAAATCAAAGCACACACACAAATAAAACAGCGCCTGAAAAAGAGGATGCAAGTAAAAAACTATGGCTAGAAATTTTCCTCAAATAATTACATCAGTTTTAGTTGTTGAAGAGGTGAAAAGGGATTGGAAAATGAGGAATGTATATTGAAGAATTCATTGAGCTTCACAGGATTTCGCAAATTCCTTTCTAAAATGTAATAAGCTGCGTAAATTCTGAGATTAAGTAGCTTATTTGCTACACCAGTGACTGTGCCTAAATGAAGATAGTGCAAATAGTTTTTTTTTACTTGAAATATATTAATTTCATGTTTCTTCCTTGGCTAACAGTCATTTTATGAAAAACTGAAACTGCATAAGCATTCCCACTTATACTTCATAATGGAAGTGCTAATCTCCATTATCCTGATATAAAAAAAAACTTATCTATAGTTGCGCTGCCATATATTCAATGATTATCACAAGAGAGTTTGAAATAAGCGATAAACAACCCAGTCAACAACGTTCAAAAAATTAAGAAGTACTTCCAAAATAGGCATGTTTTGAATTATCACCTAGAAAACGAAAAATATTGATCGTAGGACATAAAAGGAGTTTTCGCAGTAATTTTATCATTTATATTCAGTGTTTTAAGCAGGAAAAATAAAAATATTACCCGGGAGCAAGCAATAATGTCTGATGCGATTGCATTAATGAACTGTAGATCAATGAAAATAGGGTAGTTTCCTTCATCAAAGAAAACGAAAGGCATTCATTGCGATTCCTTACCCACCATTAGTGTATTCATAATATACAAATTATTTGGTTTTAGAAATACCGGTTTAGACGAATGGCAAGGGTCAATTTTATTCTCATTTGAAAAAGGCCAGATTGGCGCCCATGCAATGCCACTCCACGTGACGTCACAGGGACCTAGTTTCTATATGACTAGATATGAGTTTTACATCGTTTGAGATTACCAATGCATACATGAGGCACAGAGCTTAGGGAAACATGCCTTACTAATCACCTATTAAAACTGGCTAAGGTCGGAAAGTTTTCTTCGTTTGATAAGGTATTAATAACCCTTATTTAAGCCAAGCGCTACCTGCTAGTAGGGTACTCTACTACCTGCCAGCAGCCTGCATCGCTACGGCGCTCATATTCTCGCCCCAAGGCCACCTCACACGGTGGCAGCGGGAACCAGAATGATGTCACACGGGCTTTTGCCAGCATTCATACTTAGCCGTCGCGTTTTCGCGCGCTTGAAAATTTTCACTTTTCATTCAATCGCGAAAAATAGATATCGTCATTTAAAAATCTAAAAGCGTGAAATACGTAATCCAGGAGTAATAATTTTTCGATTTAGGCAATAAAAAGATAATAGGAAACCACTCGATTCAGCCACCTCGCAAATATTATAAGCAAAGATACACCATGAGCAGCAATTATTGAGGAAGTCCACTGTTTCACTGCCTTCAAGCTTAGAAAAGGGTGTTTTCCTACAAAAAATGAGTCATATACATACTTCTTTTCACACTTAACATCTCCCTCGTACACGGCTGCTCCATGCAAATCCGAGAAATATTAGGAAGGTATCCATTGAGGAACTAAGAATCTATACATTGTAATGTATCCCCTAGCGAGAGATCTAATATCTTCGGCAACTGAGGATTCATATTTTATGCCAATTAAAACATTCATGAAGCATATAAATCAAAATAGGTACGTATAAAGTATTACGGAATTAAATATTGAATAGTTGTGGTATGATTTAGCTCATAACATAAGCGCATTAAAAATATTCCAGAGGGTGAAGTTTTTTTTTTTAGAAGGTTCTAGTGAATTCTTGGTAAATTAACTTGTTTCAGACGAATCCATTGTATCTGATGTTTCGATATCCATCACATTCCTTGACCTCAAGGCGTGAATATTTTGAAAAATCCTTCTCGGGGATATTTCTTCTACGGGTCTGTTTTTAGCTAAATAATAACGTAGTATAACACGATAACATATTTCCATGCTTTGCGTGGGCTGTGTTTACGGTTTATGTAAATTAAGAATTTCTTCGTATTGAGCTACTTTTCATTGCAGTTCATTTTCAATTACAAGTCCGGATATTAACGGAGATAACTACTGTTTTCCGCTTGCGTCATTGCACGAGGAACTTGAGTGACTTCGATACGCCGGATGCGATGGAATCCACCACCTGGATGGAAATGGAGAAATATTTTTCCAGTTAATCCATCTGGACATTAGTTGGACTTATTACGGAATATTTTGGGGGAGATCTACGATGTAGTTTTGAAAAATATTGTTTTCTATGGGTAACCTCTAACTTGAGGCAGTTGGAGCGGCATCAGCTGAAGTCAAGTGATGTACCTACTCGCGCTACCTATTATGTACGTTAAAGAGTCGCCAAAAAAATTAAACCAAATAAAACATAATAGAAAATGAAATATGAGTGCAATTATGCACCTGAGTACGCCAAAAATTCAAAGGTCAAATTTTTTTTCAAAAAAGATATTAAAAATATTCAACTTGATTGCAGAAACACTGCTTCGAACTTTTGCAAACTGAACTGTTGACGTCACATCTTGACTACATATTCACAATCTAAGTTGAAAATCCTAAATAAATGTATTTATTTATTTATAAAGAAATAATACGTGAGACGTACGTAAAAGCCGGGAGACAATATAATATTTGCTTAATTTAGGTGAAGTCGGTGTAGTGGTTTTTGTTTTGAGATGTTAGAACCACGCGATCTTGCCTGTTTTGGTCAGTTGTTCGTAAATATCTTTCTTCTTTTATCATTTACTTATACTTTCCCGTACATATTCGGATTTGTCACAATATTTTGCTTCTAATGAGTGCCGTCTCAACATCGTCTTGTCACAAAGAGCTTCGCTAGCTCGAAAAAACCGTATTTCTTCAAAAGAACCCTAGTTGATTATTCTAATTTTACCGTCAAATATCTCAAAAATGGGTGATGGGAATCCCAATTTCTTTGGATCATTGAAAGAGCGTTTAAAAAAAAAGATGTTACCAAATGTTCTTTAAATTCTTGTTACTTTTACCGAACACCTTTCTTTTCAGGACACATTTTTGCGGATCGTTACTCTTCGCAGTCGAAAGGTCTCACTATATTATACCAAGTACACGTCGTTCTCACATTTCAGGTAATCTTTCAGCCTCCCAGCATGTGGCAGCATGAGGCTGGCGTGCCCTTTTTTTCGACGTGGAAACATCTGTCTTGATTTTCTACGGCGCTTAGCGGTCAAAAGATGGAGTTCACGACCTGACGATGTTACTTTACAGGCTTCCCTTTGCATAGGCTGGCACAGGAGGACCTATCACCTTTAAAAAGATCGCTCACGCCTCTCAAGTTTGATTGACAAGGTGTTGATCTATCGCAGGCTCCCGTGAGACTTGTGTGGATTTTGGAACAAAATACGCCAGCTACGAGACCGTTATGGAGTGGGGAGCATTGGAAAAAGGGGAGGATCCCATCGGATTTTTTACACGCATGGCTGCGGATGCCTCTTCAATTTGTGTGAGGAAAGTCGCGTGAAATTGAAAGCGATATCTCTCCGGAGTTGTTTGCTCATCGGTAGAGCATTTGTGAGACTAAAACCCCTGCAGAAGTGACTCCCAAATTGTAGTTGGTTCCAAAATTATGAACCAAAGATTAACACCAATATAATCAATATCCTCTAATCTATCCGTGTTGAAGGTTTTCATAAACAAATTTCTATGCTGATAACGGTTGCAGCCAACCTTGTCCCTCGATAAAAGAGGACCCAGATGTTTTGATAAGGTGGTTACTGGTGATGAATCGTGTTGCTATGGATATGACCCAGAAACAAAGCAGCCATCAAGTCCATTGAAAACTCTCACAGCCGAAAAGAAGCACTCCAAATAAATTCGAACATCAAGAAAATACTAATTTTCTTTTTCGATTGCGGAATTTTTGTGTTCTTGGAATTCGTTCTTCCGGACCAGACAAACAACCAGCAATTCTGCTTAGAGATTTAGTAGTAGAATTGCTGGTTAAGGGGCAATATCTGGAAAAAAAAGGCGGATCATTGCCGCACAGACGATTGGCTCTTCCACCACGACAACGCATCTGCCCACACCGTGCTTTCTGCGAAGCGTTTCTGACAAAAAGTGGCATGACACCAACTGTTCACAAAGAGGACCCAGTTTTTTTGATCAGGTGACTTTTTTTGAGATTTGACTGGAGATAAATTCACCAGACCATCCCCGTGATTTTTTGCTATTTCCTAGACTAAAAATAACCTAGACTAGCATGAAAGGAAAACGTTTTGGAACTGAAAAAGAGGTGCAACAAAAATCACTTGAAGGCACAAAGAATATTGGATTAAGTGAATACAAATATTTGTTTGAACAGTGGAAGTAACAATTACATTAAATTGTTACTGCAAATGGGGATTATTTTGAAGGTGATCAAATTTTGGAGTGAACATATGGATGAATAAAAAAGTGATTGCGGAATTACCGTAATTTTTGGGTCCCCCCTCGTCAATGTGCTATTCTACAGTTTTTTTTATACAAAACAGTAAAAAGTTATGGTACTTTTTTACACGATTTATTCAATACGACCGGTTTCGTCGCAGAGGCGACATCATCAGGTACAGAAATCGTTATTTTTACAGTTATTTTGTTGTTGTTTATCTGGTTGCTATTACGCGTTGGTAGGGGAGGGTTGCGTTGGGGTTGGAGCGTTACTCAGCTTCAGGGGAATTTCCAAGAGGGGGTAATAGTTGACAAAAATATTCTCATTTGCTAAAACCAGAATAAACAACAAAAAAATAACGATTTCTGTACCTGATGATGTCGCCTCTGCGACGAAACCGATCGTATTGAATAAATCGCGTGAACAAGTACCATAACTTTTTATTGTTTAGAATGGATTTTCACAAAGTAAAGCCAGAAACAATCGAGTTTATTGTTTATACAAGCCTATATGCCTCTCATTTCATACATTAGAGGGCCGCCATTAGATTAAATCTATGCCCGCATATATCCTCGCATAGTATCTCTTACAGTTCATTGTCATATTTGAACCCTGGAGTAGACTCTAAATATTTCCGCTCTCCTCCATCTCCCTTTACTGCACTCTACGTCCTTGCGCATTCTCTTTCCGTCTGCCTCAAAATGGCTTCTCTCCTCAACAACTTCTGTATCAATCTTTTACTGCCACCTCCAGCTCTCATCCACCACTTTTCGCATTCTCTTCTTGACAACACCGATCCTCTTGACTTTTCCATCTCAGTTACCACCATGCCTCATTTAACCCTGGCCCTCTGCCAGGAACATCTCCAGCCAATGCCAATTCTATTTTAGCAAGTAATAATATGGGATACTTATCTAAAAACAGAAATAATGGTAAGTTTTCCTGGATATACACATTTACTTATACCACTTATTTTATATCAGAGCGCGACCCGGGTTTCAATGAATAATCATCATCTTCATTGAAACCCGGGTCGCGCTCTGATATAAAAAATAAGTGTTATAAGTAATTGTGTATATCCAGGAAAACCTATAATGGAATACCACAAAGTTAAGCAAGAGTTAGAGAATTTTGTTAGAAATAATGGTGTCATAAGGTGGTGAATGTCAACTTTCAAGAAATACATCTTCTTAATAAAGATTCGAAAAAGAGAAAATTTTCATAACAATGTAGCACCTGCCTAGAATGATACGATGGAATTTTTCAAATTGAAATATAACCGTAAGATATCTTTCGATTTACTGAGAGTAGGGTTTAATTCCAATTTCGATGTCTCCATAGCAACATGTCACATCCATATTACTTGATAATGACGTCCAAAAGGGTAGCGATCATAAAAAAATGTCTAAGAGTCTACATGTGTCTGTCGAAACTACATGTATTTTAATTCCAAAAAGAAGAAAAAAGTTTTTATGCAGACCTCAGACAAAGACTTTGGCTTAATATTTGCTACTAATATATCTAATTGAGCTATTTTACAAAAAATATAAGTCAACAAAATTTATGGGTTATCTGAAGCTAATAATAGGGAATATCTAGTGAATCAAGAGAGAAATAAGCGCACCTTTCAATCCCATCTGAAGTACTGAATGCACTTTTAGACACAGAGCAGAAGTGTACCGTAAAATGTAATCTAAAAAATAACATAAATACGCCAGAAAGAAGTTTTTCGAGCTAACATAGATAAAAAAGGGATAAGAGTGGTAACTCCTAAGCTACACACGACTGGCTGTCTCATATTGCTTGAACCAATGAGAAGAAAATGGCGACAGGAATTATGTTATTTTCACATTGACGAAGTTAGTTCGACTAGCAATACACCCCTAATTCTCAAAACGTGCTCTTCTAATGCACCTAATTGACTGACGACAACAAAAAAAAAATTTCTTTGCAATGCATTCTGGAAATTGTATTTTTAATTCATATTTTTGTTATTCATATATTGTATATTTAATTCATAATTTATACCATTCGTAATATCGGCACTACCTTTAACATACAGAAGTGCAGACCAATGCTAGGATATGTTAATTTTGATGAAAAGCTGACAAAGTTTTGGATATATATTAAGAATCGGAATGAAAACATTACTTTTCACTACCCCTCTTATTTATTACATAATTTCTCTGAAGTCAAAGCACGTTAGTTATATAAAAATACAGCTGCAGTCAGAGTGAATTGCTAGAAAATATGTCATTTAGCAAAATATGATGAAAGTATTTAGATTGACATTTCTTGTACCCTAATTTTTGCTTTTTTACTGGTGGGGGAAAATGCCCGATTGCGCGTTCACCCTTCCTATTGCGATAGAAAATGGAATTTTATGAGATAATTATTCTTGTTTTGGGCCTTACTTTTCGAGACATCATCGAGAGAAAGTACTGGAATAACATCCATATTTATACTACTCACAAAACAAAAATACCGCATATATACGTCGGGCCGCAATATAATTCCAATACATCCCCTTCTGCGCTTTTCCTCGACCCTAGCAACGGAAGAAATCTCCATAAATGTCAATGATATTGCAAGTACTACCGGGTGTTTCAGGAGAAATTTGCAATACTTTAGGAAGTGGTAGGGGAGAGAAATTTGAGCATTTTTGACCGTACTCATTGGATCACAACCTCATAGTTACTGCGCTTTGGCAACACTAACATTTTTTTGCATGTACTTTGCACTTTCCATTAAAACGAACGTTATTAGGTGAGGAAACTTTTACTAAAGCCCATAAAAAAATTAGAACACGACCCAACCACCTGATGATGACGCTAAGACGTTGAAACCTGGGTCGTGTTCTAGTTTTTATTTATGTGGGTTATTATGGGTTATTAAAAGTTTCCTCACCTAATAAAGTTTGTGATGGAATACCACGAATTTTCCCAATATCGTGTTTTATTCTTCCGCGAGAAAGTTTTTTTCTTGGATCTCCAGCCTTTACGACATCTTATTTTATAATCTGGGTTTTTAAGGACATTAATTAGATCATGTCCCAATGAGCCTTTCCCTTTAACCTCGCCAAACATCCCATCTACTCTTATCCAAGGATGCTGAAAGGGCTGGTGGTTAGTCATAGCGAGAATGCAGCTAGAATGTAAACAGGGGTTTCACCAACTATCTTGGAGAAAGAGCAGTTGTAAAAGCTAACTTATGCGCGGTGTCTCAGAAGGAATATGCAATACTTCAGAAGGTGGGTGGGGAGACAATTTTAAGTATTCTTTTGTCCATAAACATGGGATCGCCACTCCTTAGTTACTGAGCAATCGCAAAGCGAACATTTTTTTATGCGCTTTGCAGTACCATGAATCACTCAGTACGCAGTACCACTCTGGATTTTTAAGGACCTTAGATTATAATGGACCTTAGATCGTTAAGGAAAGTGTGAGATTGAAACTGTCTTAATAAATTGATATGAAAATGAGTGGGTTAGCGTAAACGTATACCTGATTCTCGCTCAAAGATATCGTTCAATTAAGCTCAAATATTAACAGTATCAACAATACCATTGCGCCATCTCACCCATTTTGAGATTACTTGTTCAAGGCTATTATAATAACACATTTTCGTCAAAACGTAATTATTCAATGTCCTTGTAATTCCAGTGCCTTAAATAAAATGTCGAAAAGGCTGGTACCTAAGAAAAACCGTTTTCATGGTAACTAAAATATTCGCGTTGTCATAGCTTAGTAATTAAGGAGTTGCGATCCCATGTTTATGGACCAAAAATGCTTAAAATTGTCTCCCCTACCACTCCTTGAAACATTACAGATTCCTCCTGAAACATGGTGTATAGCGTTATTGCTGTTCCGTGGGTTACGTAATTCACTAGTACATTCAACCGATAATATCTCGATAACTAAGGCCCACAGGACGCTAGAGCGAATAAAATAATATTAATTTTTTAAAATAGGTTTAAACTGTCTTTCGGGTCTATCCGCGTCCCAGCTTGGTTTACTGAAAAAAGATTCACCTCCGGTGCTGGAGATCTCCTCAGGGCAATGATACATCTCTTGTGCATCTATCGCTTTAAGCATCATCAAGGTGATAGATGTGGGGGAAAGGCTAGGGGTAGATGTGGGGCTTTCTAGAAATTCCCTCATTCCTATCGACATGACTGGAAACCTTAATGAGCTAATGGTCTGTCCTTGGTCTCCGTTAAAATTTTTTTTATATCTTCTTATCCTCCCTCGAAAATCTCGGTCAAAAATGTTTTACTCTCTCTAGTACTTGTTCGCTAGTGCAGATGTTAACTTCATGTACTAACCCGCTCATCGTACAACTTCTTTCCAGATATCATTCCAGATTGTAGGATCTTCCAATAACCTTCCAGGTGAAGTGAAAAATATTCGGTTTTTGAAATAGTTTAAGGCAAAAGCTTATATTCAAGCTGTAACTTATCGGTGACATGAAGAAAAATGTACGTTTTTATATTTCTTGGATTGTTTATTCTTATTATTATGTAACTTAAAGCTGTTTCTATAACTTCTTCCTCATTGGTTTTACTCTCTGCGATTTATCGCTGGGTAATTGGTAGACTTTATTGTTACTCATGATGGAACTAATTATGATTATTTGCGGCAATTTGAATGATATGTTTTTCTTCTTTTTTTTTAATTTGTATAGTAAAACTATTTTGTCTTATTATCGTGTTGGGTTATCGCTCTCAACGATTGAGTGAGTAGATTTCATGATTCTATGTTCCTATTTATTCTATGCTTATATTTACTCTATGGTGATTGTGCAGTAAATTGTTTTTTTTTTCTTAGAAGACATGATTCACAAAGCAATGAATAACTTTCTAAACCTAGTGTCATCCGTTATAGATTATATAAAAACCTAGTGTCAAACCTAGTGTCAAATATTGCTGCTTCGGGTGCGTTTTTCCGCGACAACAGATATCTTGAAGTTCCTTGTGGAATCACGGCTTCGTGCTCCTTCATTCTTATTCTTGAAATTCGGCCCGTCTCTCCGATGGACACTTTTTACAAGTTTGCTAGCGTAACTTATAAAATCCCTCCTTGTCTCTTGTGTATATTTTTGTTTAACGCTGCGTATTCTTTCTTTAATCTCCCTTCTAGTTTTCGATTTAATTTTAACCCTTTCAGTGCAAACCAATCTTCTGTGCAAAAAGTGCCGAGGCATTTTTGCTGATTTTGCAGTGGCTTAGGAAAATAAATTAGGTCTCAAAAAAACAAAAGGTATAAATTGAAAAGCTTTAGGAAATCTTTATTATACGTGGTTTCATCTTTTTAATGTATTATTTGGCGAATTTTTGGTAATATGAGTTGATTTTTATAATTTAAAGAAAACAGTTCATGTTTAAATAAAAAGAATGTTGGCAATTGAATGATTAGTGAACTATCAACATCTAAGAGTGACATTAAAGGAGGAGCGCTATCGCACTCTAAGGGTTAATTATATCTACGAATTCCATTTTATATCATACCTCAAAGTTTGAACGCAATCTGGTGGTGACACTTGGGCAACTTAACATTAAAATGCATATCTTCTACGAAGGAAAACTTCACTAAAAGCAGCACTTGGTAAAAAAAATGCGTTTTGAATCACGCAGTAGCGGATCTTAACTCCTTGATAGGTCCTCCTGAAAGAATTATTTTAACATGGGAAACATAAAAAGCCGAATAGAAACATACCCGTGTTTTTTTTGGGATACATATCCCCATTGGGAAGTACAAGCTGCACTCAAAACACACCCAAGAAAAAATTCTTTCCTACATATTTCTTTCATGCTCCATTCACTTCTCTTCCGCCTCGCCCCAAGTGTAAACAAAAGTAAATAACGTCATTGGGAAAGTGAAGGGCCGCACGCCGCTTCAAGTCGAAGGGATGTTCTACGAGATTCCAGACATAGAGTGCACGTAAAATAGTTGTAAAGCGTTTTAGATCTCTCGATCACCACTCCAATACGATCAGTCACAATTCGAGTAGAAGTGTGCGAGAGGAAAACTGAGGCAGAAATCTAATCCCGCAGAGATGGAGCACGACTATTTCAGGGCACATCGAGTAAGAAAAGTCCAAAATCATCGCTGAGGTGGGAATATTGAAACCAGATGGAGATCGTGAACATAGAGGATAAGAAGATGATTTTAAGTTTTAAAAAAATAACTAAAGTGTACATTAATCAAAAATATACTAATTCGATTTTCAAAAATACCTTCTTATATATAACCTATAGTTAAAGTCCTGGTTGAAATACATGGTTTTTTAATTAAAAAACAATGAAGGACGCAGAATTCAATTATAAAATATGATTAATTTTATGTGCGAAGAAAAATATTTGTATTATGAAAATATATTGAAATCTCATAAATCCTATGCAATGGAAAGGGACAACCGTTCCAATAATATGTTTTAAGAACACAACAAAAGAAATAAAAAAACATAAAACCAAATCTCTCGGACTGACCGTCTCTAAATTATTCGCCCTGTATACCTATAATGTAAAAAGCGTCGTGAGCATATTCCACTATTATAATACCACTTTTACCACATTCAATTTATACGTAGCATAAAACAAAATGTAATTAACTGCAGTTAATTGTATTTTGTGATGTTATAATGTTATGATGTTCAGCATGATTTGAGTGTCTTTGTGGAACATGCGTCCAACCTTTTCCGTTGCGTATGAAGCAAGTAATATTGACACTCTGTCAGGCTCACACAAAATATACTTTATTTTTTTCTAGTTCCTTAAAAAAAACGTATTTTTGTAAAATGCTATTTAAATATTGTAATCTATATACTAAACGCTGGTTTTACTAGTGGAAGTGTAACTATAGTTTATTTCTAATTGAACCTTGTGAAAAAAACGAGTAGACGAAAACGTCCTTAATTAGCAAACAGCACACAAAATGTTTGAGAACTGGAAGAGTGACAAGAAAAAGTCTCAGGCCTTTTCCACGAGCGAAAGTGAGTTATCATTTTATGAATCATGAAACAATGGGAGGAGATTTAAAAAAGATTATGTCTTATTATGACGTATATATCTCGCTCAACGGGCGAATTACGCGTTTGTCTATGAGCTATTGCTTATTTATATTGATGCTAAAATCTTGATCTATCATTTTCACTAAAACATAGAGAAGGTATTAGTTAAAATTTTCCCGTATCTTAAATGCAAGAAAACATATCCGAGTAGATATTGAGGTAATACTTTCGAATTCGAGATGCAGGTTAACGTTTACATAGGTCTTCCGTATACACACAAATAAAATATCAGTATCATAGCTTACGTTATAAGAGAGAAATTCGCCTCTGAATAAGACCGGCCGATGGAAAGCTGCGTACCCTTTTGATGAAGGCATGTTGAAAAAATGCTGTGTCAACATATATATCGTTATAATGATTTTATTCAGGATATATAATAACCTTCCACGTTATTTCGGGCAACCATCTAGTTGAGTTTTTCTAAAGTCTTTCTCGCATTCACGTTTATTGTCTAATAGGTATGGTTGCAAAAAATAAATTTTGCATATGAGTAGCGGGAAAATATTAATAATATTAATGAAGTATTTCTAATATTTGTTAAAGATATAAATTTATTCTAGGCTCTTAGGCTGCGAAAAATAATTTTTGTGCATTAATGATTTACAATATTAATAGAGCTGATGAAGAATTCCTAAGATTCACTAAATGTATTGATTTTTCATAGTCTCTTAGCAACGGTTGAAAAGAATAATTTTTGTATGTTGATAATTAACTTAATAATATTAATGAAGAATACCTAACATAGGTTAAAGAATTAACTTTTCCTAGTCTATTAGCTCTCTTCTCTTCATCCTAGCGTTTTCCCCGCACTATAGTTGCAAAAAATTTAATTTTGCAAACTTATAATTAACAATATTATTACGAAGGATTTGAAATATTTACTAAGGATAGTGTTTGTTTCACGTCTATTATCCACGGTTGCAAAAAATTATTTTTATTCATGGTAGAAAGAAAATATTAATAATGTTAGTGATGATTTCTTAAGTTGTTTTTATAATAAAGGGGGAAACTAAAGTGACCATCGAATAGTTTGCGAAGTTAATCCCGAGATTTATCTAGTTACTAACTCACTGCACTCAAAGAAAATTCCAAAGGAAATAGAGACGTAGGTCAAATATTCCGCTGCGCAAACATGAATGGAGCTCTCTCTCTCTTCTCCTCTGCGCTAATCCAATTCTGCTCCAGCAAAATAAAATTTCCCCTGTCCAGCACGCACAGGGATGGGATGAATTTCCAAAACAGCGGACCCTACTTGTATTGTCTTTCCAGAGAGGTCATGAATTGTGGAATGGGAAAGCTTTTGTCGTCAAGGGACTGAGTCGTCATGGAGGCAAAAGGCTATTTCAACAAGAAAAAGAGATGGGTCCAAAAAGGCCCGTACGCAGCAGCCATCTGCTCATCCTATATTCCCACGGGTAAAGCCGTAAACACAGTTTTATAATTTTGGATTCCCATAACAAGGGGGGCAAAAAACTTTTATTCGACTTTTAGTAGTCCACCCAAAGTAAGCAATACTTCATGGATAACGTTTCAGCGCCTTACCATAAAAATTAGTCATTGGTGTGAATACTATACATATTCAGTGTAAATCTGATTAATGGAGTAACCTTAGAAGATAGTTTTTTTTCCAAAAACCTCTTCATTTTCTTCAAATTACAGTTTTTTTTCCTTGCCTCACTCTTTCAAACTACTTTCCCTTTCCCTTTCTTTTTCAATAATCCTCCTCTCCTGTCAGTAACTCCTTGACAGCATTAAATAACAGTATGTAAATATAAAATGTCATTTAAGGAAATCGATTTATTTTTTTTACCTCAGTAATTTAATGACCAATAACGAATCGGAGAATAGGTATATTAATGTTTATTATTATAATAAATATACCCCGAGGCGTTATTCATCGTTATTTAAGATGTTAAAGAAAAATAAAATTTTATTAAAATATACGCCGTTAAACGTAAAAACGTGATAATAAACTGATTTGCTGTTTTTTCCAGTAATTTAAACAGTCATTCTTCGTTTATTTCCGTAAGTTGAAATATATACATTAAGAGAAAAAATGAACTAAATTTTAATGTACTGAAAACTTGTTCCAATCGAATAAAAATTAAGATGTGGTGGTTACATTAATACTGGTTTTGATGGATCTTTATCAGCTGCCAACCAAACAATCTATCCCATGGATCTCCTTATTCACTTTTGAAGTATCCATATTTTAAGTTTTCCGCTTATTATCTCTAATTTAAAAAAAAGCATATCATGTAACAATTCAGTATGCAGAGCAGCTATTGATAATTTTCAGCGAAGCAATAAAGAAGTATCATTCTCAGCAGATTCTAATTACTGGTATTTTCTTACACCACGCATACTTGATTTTCAATTATTTCACTTTCCGTATTCAGCATCAAATCAGTACAAGAATTAAATATTTAAATCCCTTATATGCTGAGTTTTAGGAAAATCTAAAACATATCACTTGCACGTAGGTGGCTGCCAATCATCTGCACACCTGCTGGACTTTCGTGGCATAAAATTTCCATGAAAACCACTGAAATTACTTTGACATTTCCATTTTCAATAATTCAAGGCAAGTGGCAAAATTACAATTTATTAGGTTATTATGAAAGTGTCCTAGTTAAAAAAATATTATTACGGGGGGAAATTTTTTAGATAGGTTTAAATAAACAACATCACTATTAATTTAACATTTAAATTCAACTACTTTTACAACGTCTGCATCACATTCTGCTGTAATCATTTCCTTAAGCAAGGAACTGTCACCAGATATTACAAAATACGATATGGGAAGGTGGAAAACTACAATAATACTCCAAATAAAGAATTTAACTTGTAAAAAATGTTTCTAATAATTTTTCGATGCGTGCATCTCTCTATCGAATGACTACTTTGCATAAATACCAGTAGGTACTCGCAAAAAATTTTCCATTCTTAATGACTTAATTTTTTGATCAATTAGCAGGCCACCCGGCGTTGCTCGGGGAGGATAGTACCCAGAGAGGTTGGAAACTTAGAACTTGGAAATCATGGTCACATTGCAGGATTTCTAGGTAAAGGAGCAAAGCAGGAATGATGATGGTATACATATGAAACAGCAAACAATGGAAAAAAACGATTTCCGTATACCGCCCACGGGATCAACTTACACCCCGCTTCAAAACATTGATCGTTATGTGTCCCTACGTGGGTAGACCAAAAGCGTCGTGAACGCATACCCCAGCAAAGAGATTTGCACCAAGAGGATTAATAGTTATGTGTGCAATCCTTTGAGCTATGTTTTCCCTTTGAGCTTGTCAGAAAGTGAGTTAACCCGTAAGGATGCCCAACCGCAAAAGTTTTATGACGCGGCGTAACCAACGGTATTGAGAAAACAACGGAAAGGATGCGTTGGACACAACCAGAAGTATAACTACGGACTTTTGGAACATTAGGTGCATAAGCGTACTAACTTCGGTCGCAATCTGTGTAGCAGAATGGAAATGCATAACCGACAAGCAAGCACATCCTTTTTTTATATATAGACTGTCCCACAGGTCGTGTGCCACTTTTACCTTTAATTTTAGTAACTTCCCCTCAAGCAATATTCTTGAAAATTGGCATAATTATGGGTAAAAGTCCTAAGTTTTGTTGAGTGTAAGCACAATTTTATAACTTTGACCTTTTGACCTCACAATGTGTGCCCAAACCTAAATTTTGAATTTGCCTTATGGGGTTTCCACGTTAAAAAATTCTAAATAGAAAAAAGTCTGAATTTCACTGACCAAGATGTCAATTCTTAGGTTTTTGGACCCGAGGAAACCAAAAATAACACTTTTATTTACGAAAATTAAACGGTTGACTCAGTAAGGTCGTAGTCAAGGTCATAAGGGTGGCAAAAAGAATAGGATACCAACAAATGTGTCGATGCAAGGGTTTTAAAGAGTGCCCAAGTCATTGGTATTGTCCAAATACTCGTTTTATCCACTATTTGACCTCCAAGGCTAATACGGAGGTCAAAGGTCTTAGAGGTAAACGTCGGGCCATCGTGACAACCAACGTGTGGAACCATAGGTTTTAAAGAGTGCTCAAGTCAGTTTTGCACTTCATTTATCAGTATTGTCGATGTTTTGACCTCCGAAGGTCATATTGGGGGTTAAAGGTCATAAAGGTATGATTTGATGTATCAGGGAAACTAATGTCCCCAACCAAATAGATGTATACGAGCGTGATGCGCCCGCTCCCAGCGGGCTTCCCCCGCTCTTTTTAATGCAGGTCCACAGAGGGATAGGCGCGTTTTTAATTTTAAAATGTAGAAAAAACGGCAGGATCTTATGAACAAATTTAATTGGAATGTTCATGCACAAATTGAGGGCAGAGGACCTCTTTAAACACAACATTGGAAGTAATTACGCTATCCTCTGTTAAACTCATATGATGACTCATACTTACGTATCAACAGTGTGGAATCAGCCGCATTTTGATAAAAGTTATTTAAAGAATGCGAGATATTGTTGCAAATGAACAAATATATCAGTTTGTGCACCGTTAACGTCAGGAATATTTACCGTTTTTTTGTTTTTTATTTTATTATTTAAAACTAATTTTAGGAAACGAAAGCAATATTTAGGAAGTAATATATGCCGTCGCATGCTCTCTGATATATTCTGTTCAATTTGGTACTTCATTTGGTTGCGTATAATTTGAGAAAAAGGTATCTATACTGCAAAAATAATATAGAAGATAGATGATAGAAATAGATAAAGGAGAAATCCAGATGAGGCAAGTGCCGGAGTTACATCTTTAAGATGACTAATGCTGGGGTAATCTTTAGCTCGGCACCAGATCCTCCTCCTCATATGACGCGGTGTCTATCCGTCGACGCATCACGCCAAGTGGAAGTGACGAGCCTCTCTTCAAAAGCCATAAATCAGACGGTGGAGTAAAATTGTAGTCCTCTGGCGGCTGCTGCGCGGTTGATAGCCAACATAAGAAGCCATTCCCCGATGAGATAACAACGTCGCCTCCTCGACGAATGACCCTTAAACGGTGCTACAAATTGCTACTCTTCACCGCTTCACGAAGATGGTTCCAGTTTCCGCGATGCTCGGTCAAATGAACCGATCGTCTGAGTTGGGCCTAAGGCCTTCTCGAAGATGAATGGGACCGCGGAAGCACAAACACCAGCTCCCACAAATTGAGCGTGAGAGAACGATTTGAGAAATTCACTCGTTGAACCCATTTCCGCCTAGAAAACTTCCTGCTTTCGATTGTGAAGACCAAGAGGGCTGCATATATACGAGGTCCAATTCTATCCCATAGAAGGCTGATTTTTTGGTCGCATTTTAATCGGTTTTCAAAAATGTCCGCGGTGCGGTGATGAGTGCGATGCGATCCACTTTTTTTCCAATATTTTGCAGTACAACGTTGGTTATCGCGAGAAATGGAATTTAAAAGTACTTAATTAATTCTATAGATAACATCATAATGTGCGTACATTTCGCTTAATACCCCTAAATATACCTCTACGTATACTTAGTTCATTCTTTTCGTAGCCGTAAGAATTATTTTTGTACTTTCTCGCGAACCTCGGATCCATTCGTACGTCAGCGACGCGAGTGGCGACTTTTGTAAACACATTTAAATACGCGGTGGGTGGCAACACTTTTAGAGGCCGAGTTGTGAATCCTCTTTTGTAATATTCGTTGTGAAGACAATTACGAGGGTAGCCTTTTTAGTGTCGGGAATGAGGAAAACTATAAGAGCAATAACGCAATAACGCAATTTTTTAAATCGTTTTTCAATGTACTATCCACGATAGTCAATGAATGCACTTTTGCATTCGATGGAACCAGTCGTAATAAAATTTATTCCATTCCGAAGTAGGGGTTGTCAAAATAGCTGCTGAAGGTGCTCCTTCGCGAAAACAACAAAAAGTTAAGTAACGCATTCTTGCTGGGTGAGGCTTCCTTGAAAGTTATAGAAAATTATGGTGCGGTACTGTTCATGACTTAATCTCATCTCGTGCAGCGACTGGGCAAATTTGACACGCAACCGTTTTAAAACTATCCGGCCGATCTTTGATGAACTTTAAAACTTTGCTTGGGTATTAACCAACTCAAAAAGTACTCTATAAACACTATTTATATTAGCTAGGTGATAAGGAACGTTCTATTCCCGACACTTAAAAGGCTATCCTCGTACGTGCGTTGCTCCTAAGGTCGTCTATGACCCCTTGCGCTGAAATGACGAGTCTAGCTCGTAATGAACTTCCGATGCTCGTATCTGTAGCTATGCTGTAGCTCGTAATCCGATTTTTAAGATATTATCACTATTTAGGGGGAAAAAATGAATATTTTGAAATTCATACAATGTTAAAACATCTATAATGTCAGGTAGATTAGGGATAGAAGCAGTACATTTTGTAAAATAACTATATTTTGTCCCATTTCGCTTTTTGTATTCAACTAATTAGTAAATGTGGTGATTAGTATTGTTTCTGACGTGCACGCAAAAACGTATACTTACATGATTCTTCTCTTAGCCGTGAGAATTATTTTTCCAAAACATTACCTCGCGGTGTCTATCCCGTAGGTATGTTGCGGGTGACACGCCGCACCCATAAGGGTGATACGCCGCATGCTATTAAAACCGGCTAAAACTAATTTCTGTATTCTGTAGTTCCATTAAAAAAGAAAAATTGTTAGTTTATTGAAGTTTTGAGGAAAAGAAAATATGTAAATTCTTTTAATATGCATTTGCTATATTAATAACTAATAGTACATATCTACGATTTTTATGCAACTGAAATGGAGGTTGTAAAACTTGAGCTATTTTTATGTCATTATATTATAAACATACACATTTAAAACAAAGACATTTAACTAACATGGGCTCTATTTATCCCATTTTTATTGAAAAATACAAGTTAAACCAAAGTAGTTCAGTTAACAGATACTCAATTTGGGAGTATTTTTTATAATTCCAAAATAAAAGTTGAAAAATAAATTCAGGCAATTATTTTTAGTTATACCTTGCTTGAGTCTAAACTTGCTGTTGCCTACAAACTTAGCTTATTAATATTCAAAATATGCGAGCAAATAATTAAATACTACATAACACAAAAACGAATATATATTTTTGTTTTAGCATACGCACTAAAGCAGTTATAACGTTGCTAAATACGTGTTAAAATTCATTTAAAATCATTTTTCATTCCGTGTATGCGTATATCCCGCAAAAGAGAAATGCGGTATGTGTACCAAGTTCAGTGCGGCGTCTATCCCTTTCCGTACGTGTGAGACACCGCACATCGTGGCTCTATGGCCTTTAAGGCCATTATGAAGGACAGTGGATTCGGGGAACCCAGGGCGGGCCCCGCATAGGATACGCTCTCGAGGGCCGGGAACCAAGTCCGAGACTTATACGCCCGTGCCACTTCGATAGGGGAAGGACAGAGGGAGGATAAGGATGGGAGGCATCGCCGCGATGAGAGCCCGACGACACCTCCAAGGGAAGGATAGGAAAGGAAGGGAAGGGACGAGGGATCCCGCACCGTCACAAAGGCGGGCGGGTCCTACTACTAACGAAACCAAGCTTACGCAATTAATGTGCCAGCGATTTTAGTGGGTTTTCCTATGAGGATGAAAAATCCATCGATCAAATCGCTAGATATTATGAAGGACATTACGAAAATAGACTGAAGACATTCCGAGCAGAACTTACTGTTACTGCTAACCTCAAACAAAAGTAATATAGCGGTAGTTCAACGGCCGATACGAATTAAGAGGAAATCGGGGAAAAACTCTTTAGGGAAAATACCACACCATGGGTGTACCGGGAGAGGAGCAGGCGGGGGTAGCAAAAGTCTAGACGGCAAATGTAAACAAAAATCGCAAATGTCTTTAAGGAAAATTATGTTTTCTCAATCAAATATTTTTAAATACTAATGAAGAGCTGCTACAGTTTCGTTAAAATGTTGATTTCATTCACCTTTTCCATGCTTAAATTTTACCTACAACTTGAACAAGCTTGCCCCCACCCCCCTCAGTTTTCATCCTGGGTACGCTCTTATACCACACTTATCTCAATATTTGCGCTTTAAAATCTGTAAAACCAACAAAAAACAAACGGGACATCCTCACTTATTCCCTTCCATCCACACTACCCCTGCTTTGCGCATCTGTCCGCAATCTGTCAGGAAACGCCGAAACTAAGGTGCACATTCTATCCCCGATTTACCCTACATATAGAAACTTACTCATGTTGATATTTATTCAAACTTCTCTGCATCGCCACTGACTTCGTCAAAGCAACTCTTACTCCTCAAACACTCAAAGAGTAATTCCAACCTTTTTGCCTTTGACGGGACCTTGGACTCAACAACCGGCCAGGGCTATGTGACGTCATGCAGCGAATAGTGTATCCCTTAGCCACTCCACGAACTTGACCGACTTTTAGGCCACCATCCAGATCGCTACGGTGGAGCATCTTCCTACAGTTGATGATTCTAAGCTATTTCGATGTTCAAAGATGTATTGATTGGTGGCCAAGCTCTAACAACACGTATCTCAAAATTTGATCGGTTTGAGACAAGTATCTTAAACTAAGTGTAATGACATTTAAAAAATAAAATTCAAGCGAAAAAAAACCTTTTTTTTTGCAAATGTATGCTTCTTTTTCAGTTTTATGAGTTTTCCGTTTTTTATTTCAGTGTACACTTAAAAATATATATCGTTTATTTTGCTCTCCTGAAAATTTGCTATTTTTGAGATACGTGTTGTTAGAACTTAGCCATCGATATATTGAACTAGTGAAGGTAATTTCATGAATAAGTACGGAATAAGGGCCCCTAATAGATACCCTGCTGGGAGACGAAGAAATGAGGACCAGGGATAAATTATTACTGCGTTTTTTAATCTTTTTCATATAATTTATATGCTACTATGAATTAAAAAATAAAATATCGTCTTTAGAGCGTTACTGTAATTATTTGTTATAATATTTCAATTCGCAAAATGGCATAAAGCCTTCTTTAATTCCATGCATGAACACCTTGACTCATTCTTCTTCCTACTAATTTTTTATAATGGTGTGGAGTTGATACAAGTAAAGTTGCCTCATCTCAGAGACAAAACAGATTGGCTTTCTAAGGGAAGTGGCGTGGAGGACACCACGATACATAACCCTAGATATGGGATCTAAAGATAATATTGTTGACGTTTATCTCCAGGGATGAGCGATGCTCAGATTTTTCCTACCTGTCCGGATCAGGGAGACAAGATTTCTTGGAAATGACCAAAATCCGAGGCTACCGTGAGGCAGAAAATCCAATTACCGACACCTTTCTCACAACTCCGTCAATGTCACAGGCTACAAACCAGCACCATTGGTCGCTCTGACATAAAGCTCTTACCGTTATCATGAAGTATTTGATGTTCAAGGAGAGATGAAACACGAGACTTGAAGGTAGAAGGGGGGGCATGACGGGAATAACGAAGGGAGATTAACAGATGCGAAATTTCTAGTGGCTGCGAACATAATTTGAAACATAAAAGGTAGAGAGATTTTGAAGGCTGAAAAATCTCTTGATATCTTTATGCTAGCGAATCAAGTCTTGGAGCAAGTGTCGCACTTCCAGTACTTAGGATGCGATATAACATATGACAAGGAGAAAGATATTATAAATAAGGTCAACACTTTCCAGAGAATGTGTGGTGCAATTATAGAACTCTAAAAAACAAAACAAGAAAAGAAACACAAATAAAATTTTACAAAGTGATGGCAGTCCCTACTGTAATATACGGATCAGAATGTTAGGTGCCAAAAAGGAATGAATTTAAGGCAGATAGAATCATCGGAAATGAAATTTTTAAGGTCAGTAAAAGGCTGCACAAATTGGATAAAATAAGAAACACCCAAATAAGAGATGAACTGGGTGTCCAGGCAGTCACTGACAAACTACAAGAATACAAGCATAGTTGGAAAGAACATTTACTTCGAATGCCAAATGAAAGAATTCCAAAACAAGCAATGGAATATCAACCATTTGGCAAGAGAAGTATAGGAAGACCTAGGAAAAGATGGTAATGTGGAGCCGGAACAGGCTTAGTAGCCTAATCCTGGAAGGAAGAAGAAGATCTTTATGCTAGCAGAAAAACATGGACCAGTAAGGATCCGTTTACTTGCATTTGTCACTCTGACAGTATCTTTAAAACATTTTTCTTTAAATTCAACAAAATATTTAACATTATACTACATTATGATTCCCCGCAGGCAAAATACGTTGATGAAGCAAAAATAGCGCTTTCGTTTATTTAACAGCTGCGGAAAACGTTAATTGGCATTTTACTTTTTTTTCTTACCTACACACTCTTATGTTACAGTTAAGCAGTTAACAAAGCCCTTTATGAATGAAAAGTGTTGGAAAATTTGGCAAAAAATTAATTTTCCACTGCCAGGAAAAATGTGTAGTTATAAAATTACATTTAGTAAACCTGAGAAGAAAATTTTCTAGTATTTTTTTATACACTGATTACCACTCTCCAATGACTGTATCCATTAGCATTTTTAATCGATCCAACAAGTAATTTGTCATAATATAATAGTAAAACGTGTAGCAATTTAGTTAAAGTGGAAATAAATACGCAAGAACAATCAGAAAATATTTCATGACCCAATGCATTCGCTACTATGCCAGATTGCGTGAAAATGCGGGGAAAAATACTTTTCATAGAACTGATTAATATTTAACAAAAATTATGAAGTTGGAAATGACCCTTATCAAAATATAAGGTTATTAATTCAACCAATTGTGAAACGTGAGCTTAAAAACTTTTGTGACGTCTCAAAAATGACCCACGGTACATGCGGAAGGTAAAATCGAAGGAAATCCTATGAGGCATATGAGGTTATACTAAGACACGATTGGAGCCTAAGTTCGCCGTGCAGTAATTTCGAACACAACGTTTCCCCATCCCATTAATTAAGCCTTCTACTTGCTTCCATCGCTTGCCTAATATTATTAGGTCACTCATGGACTTAGGATTCCCTTCGCAGACCAAACCACAAACTCAGGCTCTTCCTAATCTCCTCGCAGAGAACGGAGGTTGGGTATAAGCTAGCCAACCGCGATGAACGATGGCTAGGGTAAAGAGGTAGAGAGAGGGTTCTCAACTCTCGAAGAAACTTTGGGAGAGGCCACTCTTCAGACACCTCTATAGATAGAGGTAATTTTCACAAACAAAGCCATCTATGAGACGGTATTACGTGTGCATATACAACTAAAGGTCAGGGTCCTTATGTAAGAGCCATTAGTCTTTCCGCAAATCCTTTGCCCACCTGTAGATACGCCCGTATAAGTTGGCGTGTGCAAGGGGAAAATAGCTACCTCTTACCGCCCGCCCCGAAAAATATTTAACCTCTGAGCTGTGTACCGACCGCCGCCTATCAAGCTAACTCCCCGTCGTTGTGCAAACGCTACTAATGCTAACTTACTTCCATAATTTTAGCCGTTAACATCGCATTCAATTGCAAAATATCTTGGGGTTTCATTGATAAAAATTAATTAATCTAACTTTGTACAAACTTGGCTCAAAGATCTATAGCCAGCACACCTCAATAATTAATTCCAGACTCATCGCAATGCTTCAACAGTGGCGGCCGCTTAGAACTGTAGAGGTACTCCTACTATCATTGATATATTTCCCTATTTTTAGAATTCGCATTTTATTGTAAAAATCTTAGGGTTTCCTAAGTAAAAATTACTAAACCTAACTTTGAATAGACTTGGCTTAAAGATCTACAACCGCTACACCCCAATTATATGCATGCTTGACTCATCGCATAGCTTCTGCGGTGGCTGAACCATACATTTTACCGCCTGGGTGGCGGTGAGGTAAAGTCCTTGCCTGCTAAACCAGAGGTCATGAATTCGGTTCCCGCCTGGGTGTTGCCCCTTTAAAGGGTTTAGATGCTCTTGAACGTATAATTGATGAATTTTATGGACTGCAATGTAAAATCCAAATGAGGCTGCTTTAGGCGGTGTTGAAATAAATTTATTAATTAAGCAAAGAGAATATTCATTGAACGAGGATAATTCAACTATTTCATCACATACTTTTATAAACATATGCACATGTTTGGAATATTTTTCAGGATTGGATGAAAGAAGATTCATATACTCAAATGGAACAAGGGGACTGGATAGATTAGGTCCAATTTCATCCCATTTAAGGTTGATTTCTGTAGCCACTTCGGTAGCATTTTAATCAGTTTTCAAAAATATCCGCGGCGCGGTGATGAGTGCAATGCGATCAACTTTTTTCCATTATTTTGCGTTATAGTCTTTGAAATTGCGAGTAATGGCATTTAGTTTTTATGAATTTGATAGATGACATTAATCATGTATTATATAAAGTTGGTAGAGCATGGTACGATGTAATATAAGTCTCTTGCAATGAAAATTTCCAAATATGCTATTCTAATTTACCTCCATCGAGAAAATTCGTGAAAGATTCAATGAAACAGCTAAATCAGTGAAAAATTGGATATTTTTTTACTTCGTTAGGGTATTTTAATAGATTCAAAGTTAAACTTTTTCCACGTTAAAAGATATTGCAAACACGGAAATATCTTCAAAATTACTTTGGTTCAAATTTGTGGGGTAACCTGGAATTTCTTTGGGGGGGGGGATCCAAAATCAGGGGAAATTTTTTTGAAAAACAAGGTACAAACTAGAGGATTTTAAACTAATTTTAACACTTTCCATAATCAAAAAAACTTCGTTTTTCAAAGTAATCTTATGTAAATTCATGATTTTTCAATATTTTTATTTTCTTTTATGAAGGAAAGTAATCATTGGGTTTATATATTTCGTGGGAGTAAGGACCCTCCAAGCCCCCTCCCTGGCTACGCCTTTGGTTTAAAAATTAATTTTACAAGCTGTACCAAAAAATGCAGCGAACTCACTAGCATGTATCGTGAGGGAAAAATCTTAGAAGTTTCCGAGTAATTACGCTGTTAGCAACACTCTTTGCTATGTTTGTTCTATTTTCAATAGCAAAATGTAATGTGAAATTACGTTCACACATAAAAAAATAATTAATAAAGCTATTTTCCCAAAACTAATTGAGCGATTGTCCCTATGACCGACAAAACTGCCTCACTACCTCCATTCGAAAATTTAAGCACAAAAGTTCGCCCCACCGCAAACCAGGAAAGAATAATTTAGGGCATGAAATATTATACTTCTATAATGTCAGCCAGATAATATGCTGAAAAATCATTTCAAGCATTAATATAAAGCCAGGACCTAAAAAACGAGGAAAGCCTTTTCGAAATGGAATGCGAAATTCTGACGAGCGCGATATGAGAGCGATATGTCAGTTGATGTGAAGCAACTTCATAATTTAGGACTTTTAAAAAGCACGGCGCGCTGAGTCGAGGCTTAAAAGGTTCCAAATTTATGTGATTAAAGATACATTGCCGAGAAAAAAAGAAGAGACTCCATAAGGAACATCATAATGAGGTTATAATAATGATGTTTCAAATTTCATATGTTCAACACAAATTAGTGACAAACTTAACAAAATGTTTTGGTAAATTAAATTATAAATAACTAATGATGCCCATGTACAGAGTGTTTCAGGAAGAATGTGAAATACTTTTGGAGATGGTAGGGAAGACAAATTAAACCATTTTTTACCCATAAGCACACTGTCGAACTTCCTCAGTGACGCAGCCATGGCAACACAAACATTTTTGGATGTACTTTGCAGTTGCCATGACAACGGTTTGTTTTGGTATCCAGCCCTTTCGACATTTTATTCAATGCTCTAGATTTTTAAGGACATTAAATAATTAAGGTTGAACGAAAATATGCGATTATAATTGAGAAGGTGACACGCGAAGGGGTACAAGCGAGTTTTTTTCAAAATAGAGTTAGGTAAAGTTAACTGTAAGAAGAAATACACAAAAAATTGGTTGCCAAGGGATACGAGTGATTCTCTGTTCAGTACTGATACCGAGTGGAATATCAAATGCATTACCAACTATCTAATTGATCTCGTTTGTTTTCTTTATCAAATTTCTGTGCCTAACTCCGTATAGAAAAAAAGAAATCATCTGTACCCCTTGGCTTTTCACCCATTCAATGGGGAACATGCACAATTTTTTTGGGTAGCAGAATAAGAACGCCCCTACCTCAAATATTCCCCCACGAAAATTTCGCGAATGAATAATGCTTGTTCGGTGAGTTATAAATAAGTCTTTAAAATTACACTTCATCGGCTGCTGGAAAACACGACATTATCGGAGCGTGTAGTCACGGCACGGCATCCACTGATGACAGACTGAGGAAGTGGATAGAAAATCCATCTACGAAAGGGCTTTAAACGCAAATTCGGCGAAAATAATTGCTGTTTTATTGTAATTTCTTAAGGCTGCCAAGGCGTTGTTGAAACAAATTAAGGGGATTGTTTGAGGAGATTGGGAAAGATTAAATGAAAATAAGTTGATTGCAGTGCTGATTGCTGTGATCTACGTTACACACCTACATAATTTGCTTAGTGGAATAAGTGTATTGCAACATGGATATTCAATAGACAAACGCGTGAAACCCATATAAATCGTGTATAGTGCCCCGCCGCACAAGTACCTCTATTTTCTCGCCGGAGAAGGTTTTTGCTTGTGTCCCAAAGGACAAAAATAAGAGAAGAAAGTGGTTGATGACCTTCGGAATGGAGTAAAATACTTTGTTTACATTGTCAACGGGATATTTCTCAACGTAAGTACACTCTTGAAACAGGGTTACCGTAGGGTTTTATCGAATCGCCAGTATTTCTCGGTTGGCCACCAAATTTAGGATGTATCACTCATTTCATTTCTTAAACAACAAATGTATTACTAATAGTCCACCAATTGTAAGATTATATATAAAAGAAGGTGGCTATTCATGAAATTAAATACTGATTACGATTAAACCACGGGGAAAAATAAGGAATATACGAGAAATATGAGGCTTTTGGTAAAGTAAACTAAATATTTGCTACTGTGATGCCCATGAAGTTTGCCGCATGTCAACACAAAATCTAAAATTTGGAATCGTTTCTGCAGTGGATTTCGGTTCAAAAACAGGAACTTGAGTAAATACAGCGTAAATAGTACTTGAAACTTATTTCTGTGTCTACCAAATACTTTTTTTTACCTTTTAACGATCATTAGGATCGCAACTCCGGCCGATTAGGCAAAGCTAAGTTCCGCATGGCAGGTAGCAAAGAAAATACATAAGATAGATTTTCCGCTAGCAATGGATCTATTAAATCTTAATGGACAATAAATATATATTTCAAATCGTTCGTAATATAATTTTAATTTATCGTATAATTATTTACCTGCCTTCTTTTACTCCACGCATCGCGCTAGTGACGAAGCAATCACTGTTTCTCAGAAAACCTGCTGCAATAAGGGAGTCGACCAAAAGTAAACTGTCGTATTGTGCCTTGTTTAATCTCACTTAAATCAATTTGTCTTTTCAGGAACTACTACAAAGCTCGACGAAGATTTTTACTTCGATATATTCCATTTGTGGCGGCCGCACCTCCTGCCTCGCCGCTACACCGCTTGCCCGGAGGCAAGTTAAACCGCGCTCCGTCATCGCTTCCTTCCAACAATCCAGATAGCCCAGCGGTAGCGCGGTCTCCTCCCAAGCGGCCCGGGTTCAATTCTCCGTGCCGGAAAGTTTTATTATTTAATTTTTCTGGCCTTCTAGAATTCCCTTCTAGAAGTTTCTTTAATGTTCAAGAAAAGTAAGATAGAACATACTGGAAGTTGGCAAATTGGATAAATACTGCGGCCTTTCGGCCGGCAGTTCAGTGTGGAATTGTACACGAATCAATAAACATCGTCCAAACCATTCCATCGAATCTTCATTGTTAGCAGCCTACTTCGATGCCTGCTACACATTCAAGGCTCTACCGCTCTACTCTCTTAGTGTGAATCAAGTGAATGGTGTACCGTTCGATGACGTCAGAAGGCGTTTCAGGTCACGTGACTTCAAGCGATATTCGAGCATTTTTAATTAGCATTTGACGACGTTTGCGGGGTACTGGGATAGTTTTGGTTTATATATTGGGACTCGTGAGGAAATCGTCTATTAAACGAGACTTAGTAGCAAGACGAACAAATTCCATGCATGTTCCCCATTGTGTTAAACAATGAATCTCAAAATGGGTGAGATAGCGCATTGGTATTTCTGATAATCACTCAAAGCTCTCGCTCAATTAAGCCCCAATAATAATTGTTCCTAAAATGAAAGCCTCCTTAATTATTGCAGGTACAGAAACACTTGTTAGCTAGCTTCAATTTCCATTCCACCAACCTTGCATGTGTAGCATGTACAAAAAAGTGACCTCATGCGAAATCACTGAATGACATAACCTTTTAATCCTTTTGCGATGAATCAAAATTTACAAAGCAGTAGGACAAATATTGCTCAAGTATCATCAATGCTACTATTGAAGGTATTCTACCGTATAAAGGCCGTATCACAGTAGCGACTGCGACTGCCGCTGCGACCGCGATTTCGGCTGCGGCTGCGACTGCACCCCATCACACATTGCGGCCGACGCCACGATCGCGCATGCGCACGTATGAACGTTTCTGCTTGTGGCATGTTTGTTTACGAAAGCCCAAAGAATAGATAGAGAGCAGCAATTGTTGAAAATGTTCCTAAAATATGTTAAAACGTACTTCATTTTCATTCACCTGTGTACTCGGGTGCAATATCCAATATACTGGGCTTCCATCTTCACTTTAAAAATTCGAAATTATCTCAGCGTTATCTCATAACCTTCTTGAACTTCCCTCGCTACGGTAACCAAAGCAAACAAACACGTCTGCCGCTAGCGCGCGAGATTGAAATGGAGCTCTCTGATTGGCTGCGACTGCGACTCAGAAGAATAGCCGGTCGGCTATTCTTCGGAGTCGCAGTCGCGGTCGCAGCCGCAGCGCCGGCCGCAGTCGCTAGTGTGATACGGCCTTAAGATCTTAACCATCCCTAAATGGAAATTCCATTCAATTTCAACAATTTCCAATAAGAAATACTCCTCCTTATTCTACCTAAAATACTGTTATCCTATGCTCTCCCTTTCCCGCTTACCAAGACTTCTTCCCGATAACACGTTATCTGATATTCCTTTCACACTTGTCTCCTACGTATCTCATTTAGAAGTTTCCTCTCCTCGCCCCTCACGTTCGGCCCTTCGTCCTTCTTTTTCCTCTCCGTCCACTCCACCTTCTCCATTCCCTACCACATCCATATCAAGAACTTCTTCAGTCCTCTTTCCACAGCAACCAAGTTATATCCCCAAAGACACATTACTGATCAGAATCTCCAATAGACGTTTCCATTCTCACGTAACATTCCTCTCAACATGTTCCCCATATTAGACTATCTAGTTAAGAATGCAGTATGACTTTGACCCTTACATAAAATTCAAGTATTTAAGAATGAAATAAAGACACGCAACATAATTTTTTCAGAGAGATACATACACATTAACTGACTAATCCATTAAATGACTAATCCATTAGTTTCTCATTTATTTAACGCATTATGGATTTTCCAAGAGTAACATTTTCTTTACAAACCTTGTACCTACCAAAAAGAAAAAACCAAACGAAAAAGAAAACTCTTTTGGTGCTTCCTTAAACCAATTTTTTGGAAGCGAAGCGAAAAACTCGGAAAAGGTCCTAACACCAATGCCTTTTCTATGTCACGCCAAGATTTGAGTGCTAAAATAAGCTCCCTACCGATTTGAACGAAATAACTTGTTGTGGGATGCGGAGATACACCGCATCCTTCCAACCACTTACGTGAATTAAAAAAAAAATGACTTTTGATTAGGACGTATATGAGAGGTATTGCTTGACACGCTACATAATACTAAGAAACCAATGCTATGGCTAAGAATGAGCCTAATTCACACATGGAAGTAGGCCTAGAAAATCAATATTTTGGGGTTACCGACATAAGACCCAGCGCAGAATACCCGTCGACAAAACCCCCGCCGACATAAGGCCCGACAACAAAACCCCCTTGACAAAATCGCCACAAAATCAGCGAAAAAATTGCCGCGGGGATTTTGTCCCGGGCCTTTCGTTGCCGATGATTTTAGGAGCGGGCCTTTTGACTGCGACCCGATACAGTGGAACTTGGTTATAACGGCATCGGCTGTAACGTCAACTCGGGTTTAACGTCACATTTTATACAGACCAGCCAAAATTGAACATTTTAAGTTGTACGAAAACCCGTTTATATCGTCGACAAATACTGCGACGCTCGAGTATAGCGTCAAAAATTTTGCAATTCTTAGGTTGCATAAGTGCTTCACTGCTGCACTGCTTCCACACTAAGCGCGCTTCAAGACGTTTGCTGCACAACGGAGAGAATTTATATTTCTGAAAGGACTGTTCAAAAGAAGATCACAGATTTTTTTCGACAGTAAAGTAATATTTTTATTAGGCTATAAAATATTTAATTCTAAATATCATTTTTTTGCTAATGTTTCTTTATTATACATCTTCCAATGTACGAGTAGATTTCAATAAACAGTGTTGTGTATAGCAGAACATTTGCGTCTTTACTTTGTCCTTTCACTCAGATTAAAGGCTGTTTTTTTCATAACGTCACTCGGATATAACGTTAAAAATCTTCTGGTCCCTTTGATGACGTTATAACCAAGTTCCACAGTATAATATTTTGGTACTGTTATCAACTTAGAAATGCCGCAAGAGTGCCAAAACGCCCCGTGGTATTAGAAATGGAAAAAAATCATAAGAGAGAAATACTTTCAACTACCTTGGTCTGTGACAGTGCAAACTTTTAGCCGTGCGATTTCTATCTCATAAGTAAGAAAGAGAGAAATTGTAAGCTGTAGCTACATTCTTTGCCTGCGAAGTTAATCAACTTTTCCGATTGTGATGTATCAATAATAATAGAATTCTACTTCATCCAAAATTAAGTTGCTTCATATTCGAAAATAGTACGATACAAGATCCATCACGTCTTCGGTCAATTCATACTATCTTCGCAGTCACTCTATGCAAAAAAAAATGGAACGTAAAACTGGATTCAAATGCATGAGAAACTACGCGAAGTACATGCGAGTGCCAATTACATACTTCACTTCTTAACGCGTGGATTTGCGCGACCGTAAAGCGTAATATTTGATTGGCCCTCTCGTACGATTTGCGTAGTTTTGCGTGGATGTAAACCCAGCTTAAATGCTTTTCAATAGTCCACCGGTCTAGTAGTTAACTTTGGCATTTAAACCCAGCTAACAGTGTACGCAAACATTCCCGCAACTAATTATAATCCAGATTGTGGTGCCCCACATTCCGTACACACAAGACTTGGCCATTTTTCAACTACGCATTACTGACTGTCCAGAGGTAGCATACATGTTACGGTCTGCCCGATTCCAACCTCTCTAGGAGCGTATTTAAAAACTACGACAGAGTTGCTGAACTGCATCGATATTACAACAACGATTTAAAAAAAAATTATTTTTACCTTTTCCAAGAATATTTGCTTCAAATTTTCAAATTCAAGAAAGGTAATTCGGATAAATATTTTAGCCTCATCAAATCCTTTTATACTAAAAAAATCATGCATTGGAAAATAATGATATTTACGCCATTACATCAAATGTCTAGCCTTGAAAATTTCAGCGTCCATAGAGTAGGTCGGCTTTATCTTAAATTCGAAAAGTTTACTTCTGTATTTCCCCTTGCGCAAAAATTTGTTTCTGACAGACAAAAATGTGACAAGGATTTTCTCTAACAAGTTATGCTTAGCAAAACAAAAATACACAAAATACCAGAGAACCAATTTTGATAGGATTTTGATATTTGAGACGATAATGATAATAATGACGATGATAAGAGGGATGGCTTAATCATTATTGCGTAACTTTTAGGGTAAGGCATTATGCCACGCCATTAAGCCGCATATGGCATTAAGCATATCATGCCACGCCACTACACCATAAGCTCAAAGAGTATGACAGCTGAACACAACGTTATTTCCTGTGTTCTCTCCTTGGTATACTACATGTTATTCTAAACTCCTCTACGAATAATATGGTCGAAATATAATTCCGCGCAAGACCACTGGAACGGAGAGTGGAGAAGAACAAAAACACGCTGTCACTATACCCTCTGCCACACACCAATGTGACACCTTCTAAAGGCATTTTGAAGGATGCATAGGAAATCTATGCACAAATGAATAGGGACGAATGAGGGGAACCTTTTAATAAGAGAGGACTAATGAAAGAGGTTCATCGGAGAGAAGAGATTAAAAACCATGAGAAGATTAATTCAGGATCTCTAATTTAGAATTCTCTAATTACGGAAGTTCCAGGAAGTAATAGGGAAATATATAAAGGGGTCAATGGGCACAGAAACAAATTGTGTGGGAGTAAATCCTTAAAGAGTAAAGATGCAGCTCTTTTGCCTTTTTCATCATTAAAGGAAAACAAAAGCAAACTAGAGAGAGTTTACAAATAACCATTACAAACCGTGAATGCCAGGATTTAGCTTATAAAAGCAGACGATTTAATCAATACATATTACAAGAGAAAATATAATACTTAGATGAACTCAATAATAAGGAAAATATTTTGAAAATTCTTTACTGAATAAATTTTCCTTTAATACATATTTAACATACAGCAATTCCCATGGGTTTTCTTCACATTTTTCTAACGCCTAGGGTACATCTGAATACACTTCAAAGATTTTTTCCTCAAGCGTTGTTGTTCTCATGGAATTCATTAAAACATATTCACTCAAATTTCAATATTTTGCCTGTGAGCAGCTTTCCACATTTTTTTGTCTTCTCAATAACATTCACAACTCCCATCGATTTTACTGCTTAGATTACAAGAAAAGAGCCTTTATCTATGAAGCTTCTCATTATAAGATTACAAGGAAAACTTTTCATAAGATTACATACATTGTTCACCTAAATCTATATTTCTCTAATTAGCTATTCCTCTGATTCGCCATATTTAAAATCACATGTGGAATCAAGATTTAGAGCATTATACATACCGGAAATTCCACCCATATAATAATAGCTTTGCTCGAACTCTTCAAATCTGGGAAACTCTACAAAACTTATTTGAATAGTCCTATTAAAATAAAGGTATAGATAATCATATTTTATGAACTAATTTCAATTAAAAAATTGAGTTTAATGGTATGTATGCATGATTCATATGTGTGAATATATCTGGTAAAAATGCTACCTAAAAAATGAAGCTCCCTCTCCATACGACTAACAATAAATATCGTTGAAACATTTTCAAACCAAAGTGACGATTATTTTCCATTTTATACCTTCCTCTCTTTTCTTAGCCATGTAAACTAATTATAATAAAATTTCCATAGATTTTGCACAATAATCAGAGGTACGTTGCTTAAAACTTAGAATAGAATTAAAGTGCAAAAAGATCCCCAAAGAAAAAAGAAAGAATAAACTTTTAAATATTTATTTTTAAAGGTTGGAAGTGCTTAGCTTACATATTGTAAAACTGTAGCGGTATCATGAGGGTAAACCAACAATGCGATTTATTGCGCTCGTCATGGTAAAAATGAAAAGGTTTTATAATTTGCCACCAAAGATTACGTCACTATCATTGTGAATAGCATGTATAGTGTAAGTAATTTCTAGGTGCGAATTCATATTTCAATGCCAAGGATTTTAATCTTACTTCGAGGTCAAATCACTGCTGGGGCTATAAACATACCTTGGGCCTTAGAATAACGGTCGCTGTTATGAATATGATATGGGCCTTAGAATAATGATAGCACGGTGTCTGAATACATAGCCGTCTCATTAGCAAGTGAAGCATTTCAAGTTCCATGGTCCGTTCGTAGAAATTCTTCAGCCCAAACGAGAAGGAATAACATCCGCACCAGATATTTACGGAAAGAATTCTTCCTTACGGAAACTAAGTTCACATAAGGCACAGTTCTTTGGCCCTTCGCGTGCGGCAGCGTCTTAGAACAAGATACTCACACCGCACTGCCCACATGATAATCTACCGTAGCGATTCCCTAATCCACAGAGGATAATTCTCGGAAATTACCTATCTCACGCAAATCTTGATAATAGGGGTGATTTATCGCCTTGGGGAGCTGCTCCGCCACAAGACCGGAGAATAAACTCAGCCGAATATTCCGGGCTCGATGTAGCCAGGCAGAAAGCCTAATGGCGGACTATGGGGGCTTCAACCTTCACCCCCTCTGACCCCCACCCGAAATTATTTCCATAGTCGCGACTACCCGCGATACATATGAGAAGGACACTAATATCATAGAGGTACATATTCTCTGAGCCTCCATACAGTGAAACCTCTGTTCACGGACGTTTCTGACTTAATAAATAATAAATACATTCATTTATCGCTCTAGGACGCCGAACTCCTTTAAAACATGGTATTGAATCGTGTGCGCTTTCAATGGACGTAGAGGTAACAACTGAATTATACAACAATATAAAAAATTAATTTATTCTTCTAATACACAATGAATATGAAATGTGTCCATAAGTAAATCAATCGATTAACTCAGTAGGCAATAGACATAAGGGTAACATGAGAATGATACATAAACATGAAAACACTGAATATCATGTGGTGAAAGAGGTAACGAAAAGAACGAATTTTGAAAAGGTATAATTAACGACCAATGTACACCATTCATGCGATTCGCGTTAAAAAATACTTGCATAATTTATTTGCATAACAACAGCTATAAAGTAATCACAATTACGAAGTGTAATTTTCATGAATTTTTTATAAATCTGTTCCCAAATGGGAAAATTGGATTTAAAACAGTTTAATTCTTACACTATAATACTTACAGGACAATAATGAGCGTTCAAATGAGGTTTTATTTTGGTCACCTCCGACTTACGGACACCTATCACTTGAGGACACATTTTTGAGGACCATTAGTGTACGTAAATGTGCGATTTCACTGTATTTCTATTGAGTTAAATTTCATAATCTACCCTGAGCCAATGAGGAATTTTACCTTCAGCATTATGCAAACGAAATGGAGAGCTGATTTGATGACTTCTATGGTTTTCCAATTCCTGCGAATTAGCAACAAAATATGAAATATAGAATGTAGACAACCCGCGATGCAACGTGATAGGCAACCCAAATAACACCAAAGTTCCTTTCGAAGCAGAACCGTCCTTCAATGAGTTGGTGATATCTTTTGAGTTCTGCATCAATAACTCGTTCAGGAGTAACCTCTCGGCGATGGAAGACATAGCTGTTTAGAGTGTAAACAAATGAAGCACGCGAGGATGATTTTTGGGAGGTAGTATCACCTGAAGTAGCGATTTAAGAATAATGCGATTTTTTTGCAGGCTTAGCATTTCGCACCTCCACCTTATTACTATGCTCTCAATATTACCAATATGTATCGAAAAAATGCTCGTACCGGTAGTCAATTTGCATAAATTCTTTGGAATATTGATCAATTAAAGTCATCTACTATTTATGTTGACGCACACCTCCCGCTTGATCGGTCATTTTTGACTGCGCAATAATCTGCTGAAATTTACGCTGTCTCCTTACAAATTTACATCGTAAGTAAAGTGGGCCATAGTCAAAATATACCTGCATCTAAAATATAAAAATTTCACGTTTTAGTTATTTTCTCGGATGTAATTATTTTTATATCTTACATAAATCAAAATTTCTCTGCCTACCATGAAAATTTCTACATCGGAATTATTATATTATATCAGAACACTTCAGTGAATGATGAAATAAATCAACTGAATTTCTACAAAAATGGTTAGATAAAATCTTATAGGCAAGGATAAAATAAAAGGATCCTAATTTTAAAAAGCCAATGCTTATAATGTGCTTCAAAAGGCTCAAATAGAAAATTGAGCTTATAGAAGATAAGGGATTATCGCAAGAATAAAAAAATTCAAATAACGTAAGCTTTAATTACCCGTTTCAATAATGATTTCATGAATGACAATTTTAAGCATTATCTTAACAATAATTGGCCCATACCTTAAAGTTAATTACCTCTATTCACGACCAAATTTACTGTAAAATCATTTCAAAATGATTTCCACAAGATATGTATTTTGTAACACCATATGGACGAAAAGTATTGATAAAGTGGTAACTTAAGTACTAATAAGGTTTTCATTTCACGATCTGGTTGAGAAAATCTTAGATTAATCCTTGCAGTAGATAAACAGGCTTTATTAAACAACTTGAAGCAGTGGAGTAGCCAGAGAAATTATGTTCGGCGGGGTATCCAAAACCAGGGGGGGGGGAAATTTTTGAAAATGAGGTTGCCGAGTAGTGGATTTTTTAAACTTATTTTTATCACTTTTCATTATCGAAAAAACTTAATTTGTCTAAGAAATCTTTTGTAAATTCATGATTTTTCTATATTTTGTTTTCTTTTATGAAGGAAAGTAATTGTATTTTATATTTCGGGTGGAGGGGTGTTCAGAGCCCTCGAACCTCTCCTATCGCTACGTCACTGACATGAAGGCACATTAAATGATTGTATGTTATAACCGAAAATTCGTCATTGCAATGCGTCAATCAGGCTTTTAAGGTCCTTGCAGAATGAAGTTAAAACTTATGATTGGCCAACTTGGATATGAATATACTAAAGTTTTAGCATCTCCCGCTTTATAAATTTACAGTCTGAATATTCAAACCTAATAGTCCGAAAAATGAGAATTGACTAGGATTTGAATTGCATTAAAAAAAGGTCTGCGATAGTAAAAAACAGCGACTTGTGTAAATTATCGTTTCAGTTGGAGCATATGATAATGAATCTTTCAATCAGGTTTCCTTTTAAAGACATTAAATTAAAATTTAAAGCCACTTAGTTGGGAAGAATTTCTGTCTCATGCAAAACTATAATACATCCGATTGCGTAATAATTCCCAGATTAAATTTAGAGTTTTAGAATATTGACTGATGCAGTGGACAGTAAAACATTACGAGCACATAAAAATTGAACTCGATAGTCAAGTTAAAATTGATGGAAGGAAAGGCTAAGCAATTGGATGAAACTTGGAGTAAGTAAATTAAACTTTGCTCTACTTCTGTTCTATCTATATTCAATTGCTGATGAGATAAATAAAAAGAAAAACATAGAAGTTAGTCGCCTTTTGGTGGGATAAAAAAAATGTCACCAGGTCAAATTCGCGACGCAACGATAGCATGAGGAATGAAGTATGGTGTAGAAAACCTTTTTGCATGCATAGGGAGTCCGAAGTCAATTTTATCTGAACGACTGCAGCATCGGAAAATCCTCAGGAGAGTAATTTCTGGGAGATAAAAATTCATGGTGAAAAGCACAGGCTCCGACTCGGTAAATGGAGCGTTACCCCACTCTCTGAAATTGAATTTCGAAGGAAAAAGTATTTTCTCGTCTTTCGAATAGCTTTCACACTCTTATTAAACAAAACTCTAAGCGAAAAAAAAACAAAGTGCGCCTACTCCACTCGAGATTAACATGCATTTGCAAGGGTAGTGGTTTTGTATTCCACGTGGTAAAAATATTTACAATGTGTAAATAAAGCATCCCCACATACTTTAAAGCTTAATAAATGATTCTTCTTTTGAACCTTGGAAGATTTAAGAGTAATGCTAAAAGACCCTTAAACTAAGTTGGCTCACCTAAATCTAGATTAACATTCACCTGCCAAAGTAATGAGTTTTTATTCCACATAGCGAAAATATTAACCGTGCCAATGACACATCCCCACATTCTTCTGATTTTGACCCAGAAATGCCTGATAAAAACAATAAGTCATATCGAAGAAAGATTGTACATTTTAAGTATCCTTCATTTCTTGCAATCCATTTGCTATGACACAAAAATACCTCCAATATAATTTATGATATCTAAGGTAAAAGTCCTTCACATGTCAAATATAATCGATGCATTGGCTTCGAATTTTCCACAACTTCAACGAGAAGTTGACAGCCTCATTCCGCTTTCGGAATCGTAGCCGCCTACTTTCTGTTTTTCCGTACGTTACTCCCTCGTGCTTATGGCGTCTTCGTCTTATAGATGCCTTCGGGACGGGAGGTAAATTATTCGGTGATGGGGGTTATGATATTTGGTCATTATATACAGGAGGTGAGGGATTAAATTTTAGGAAAATTATAACGAACATACTAGTTTCATAAAAGTTGTTAAAAATACTATGGTATAACATTTTTTAAATATGCCTTTATCAAGAATATGCAAAAATATGTGCGTTTAGTAATAGAGTAAAATCTTAGCTTTAAATAAAAATCACACACTAGGATATAATTCAGAAGCCTATAGAAAAAACTGAAAGACTCCAAAGCATTTACGACACGTTGCAATAATTTATTGAATATTTTACCCAGTGGAATCAAAATATGAAATAAGTAAAATCATTTTAGTAAACCAGCAGAGAAATGAGAATATGTTTTCAGGAAATATTTACAATTATAGTGTCCATGCGTGATGATCAAGAGATTCTACGTAGACTGTCAGATAACGAAGTTCATTAAATACCTACTTAAAGTGAGGATACTTACATACATACAATTTTCATTCGTTTCATGCCAAAAATAAACACTTCTTAAAAATTTCAAATGTGGTCTTTAGACTAGGTCGCTTATTTATATGCCTTCTTCATTCCGCGTCTGCATTTCGTAATTTTCTTTTTAAATCATTGAGATCTGCAATTAGAGTACTGCTTAACCAAAAATCATGCACTGTATTCCCATAATTTTCCGTCGGACTAACGGCAAAAAACAAAAAAATTTAGGAAATGACTCGGTATATTGCATTGCTTTTTTCATAAACAATTTCAAAATAAACTATTAATTTATCTGATAAAGTACCATTTAGTGGACACAACTTTGATCCCAGCCATCTATATATAAATATATATAGTTTATAACTATAGGATTTATTTCCTGCATCATCTCAATGTATTTATAAAAAAGAAAGCAAATAAAACTTAATTTTTTTGCCAGATTGCCGACCATCGGATGTTTTCCTTACTTCCTTTAAATTCATTCCAACGACGGTGTTTGATCAGTGAGGGAAATGAAACGTTATG
Organism: Ischnura elegans; assembly: GCF_921293095.1. Lineage (NCBI taxonomy): Eukaryota > Metazoa > Arthropoda > Insecta > Odonata > Coenagrionidae > Ischnura > Ischnura elegans. The sequence goes on from NC_060252.1 coordinate 66,524,920, forward strand.
GGCCCAAATTCCGTTTGCGGAGGTGGTCTTCAATGTTCCCCTGATGAGGGCAACGACTGTATACAGCACACCTCAAGTAGAGCGTTCCGCCTTACAGCTGGGAAGGTAAACACCTACCTCGGAGTACTTTGACAAGTATGAGCAAATACAGGCGACGGGGTCTCACCTACCGTACTTCTTAACCACAGAATACTCTTTCCTTATCCACCTGAGGAATAATAACTCCGCCATTACACTCGAGTGATCGTCCGTAACCGCCAGAAAAGCCAACCGCGATGTAAATACTGAAAAAATTGTCTGGAAAAATAATTTATTTTCTATCGCACAATTACTTAGGTATTTATGCTGATTTCACCCCAATGGCAAACTGTAACGTCATCGGTAATTGTATAAACGAAAGCAATTTTGTGTAGACCATCGCAGCCGGAAAGGAATATTTCGAATGAGAGGTAAAAGACTTATAACAGTAGCCATGCGATATGTTCTTCACGGTGGTCTGTGAAACCTCTGAATCTCCTGGCGAGTTGCAGTTATTCATTCATCGAGAAATTTTCACACAACGGTGAGGAAGTATTATTCTACGAATTCGGAAAAACACATTATATTAAAATTTTCTTAGAATTGCTGCTTGGTGTAATTCTAAACATATCAACCCTGGGATTCGCCCAAATGTGACTATCACCACGAAAGGTACGTGGACGTGGAGCGGAGAAGGTGCCCAAGCAAAACTAAGTCAGAGGCCATTGAATAAACAACCTTGGCTAGCCATGAGTTTCTATGAATAATTCTTGCAAAAAGATGAAGTTTTGTCAATGAACATTATAGCGTGGCAAACATAGTGATTCTTAGCTAAAAGAGAAGGCAAAATTGGTATTGTAATATTTTCCATTTGTTAAGCAATTTCATTTGGTTTATAAGGTTTAAAAATTAAATAATATGATTATTAATAGATTATAGAATTTCATACGAAACATAATTCCTTTGACATTAATATTGAGAGTGCAGTCCCCGACGTAGCGACGAGGAAATTCTCGGCGCCGCAGCGGCGCCGTAAATCCAATGACGTAACTGTTTTCATTATAGGCCAATAAAATCTAAACTATCAACACTATGCAAACAAAATTACATAAAACTATAATATGTATGTAGACGAAGAAAGAAAGTAGTAGTGAAGCTTTTTTCATAAAAAATGTAAATCTACATCAGTACACATGAGCAGTTGACTGTCTGGAATAAGTGGAAAGAAAGTATGAAGTTACCATTTCAACTTTATAGTACATCACATCGCACATCAGTAACGCTTATAACAAGATATTGATTTAATATCTCCATTAAGGATAAACATATAATGAGGATGTCTTGTATGATATGCGACACGATGTAGTGGAAGTTCTTAATGTTTGATTAACGAGACATTGCCGTATTTTAGCAGGATTTAAATTGCATTATATTAGATTTATATTATCATAATATTAGATTATTAACTGAGTGTACAAAGGGGTGGATCCAGGATTTTTTCTGGAGGGGGGCACAAGAGTCAGACGGATCTTATTATATTTGATATTAAAAACAAAATACAACTATTAGTGTACAAAACATTGTCTTCATTTTGATATAAAAGTTATTTTTTTAGATTAAATGATTGAGGCTCTGTGATACACAGAATAAAACGAGCGTAATGATAACCGAAACAAAAAACATGCCTATTTTTTAAGCGTCTGGGGCGGGGGGGGGGGGGCACGTGCCCCCAGACCCCTTCCCTAAATCCGCCTTTGAGTGTGTACAAGAGTGTATTAATACACATATTAAAACTGATAATGGTGGTTAACTAGGAGCGAAGTATTTGTCCTCTTTAGATGAACTCTTTATTTCTTAAGGATAGTCCCGTCAACGCCACGGCCATGCTTTTATACACTCAGCTACACTGAAAGCGTTAATTAAGAATTCTATTATGGACATTAAAAATACTGACATGTACTTATGTCGTAACAAAAAACGGGTCAAGTGCACACAGTTAATCAACGTTTCATTTCACTTGAGTCTGTTCAAGGTTAACCATAACATTCCAAATTTATAAAGAGATGTCTTCTTGGGAGCTCTAAACATAACTTCCCCAAACACGATACGCATCCCCGAGCTACTCAGAGCAGAGCTCTTATGGGAAGGCCAGCGACTGCCGAGTCGTTTGGGCCCACGGTAAAAAATCAATGCTCCCAAGAGAAAGACGAAGCGACGGCTATTCCAGACCTTAGGATGGCTTTCTTGCGATAAAGTGTATGCTTGCAGCCCTGGGGGCCCAGAGCGCAAAACAAAATTTCCCTCGCTTAGGCAGAAACTCGATTCACATTTCCAGTCAGCAACACTGACTCCTCACCGATCGATCTAGAGGAAACCCGCGCTTTGTAACGGATAACGCACAAAAAAAAGAAACAGTAAAGCTCCCTCAAAAGCTTACAGCATAGCGATGCAAACGATTTTGGGACTGGGTGTATCTATTTTCTAAAATAAAAATATAATACGTAGAGGTTTATACAGAGCACGCCTTTTCCATTAGTAGCATAAAATTAAGTAAAAAGCAACTCAATAAGCTTTTCATCACCCGGAGTGCGGCTATCTCATTATGTGGCCATTTAAGTTGTTCCGTATTCTGCTTAAGGATTTACTAGACTTCTCTTTTCACCCACTCTTCTAATTACTTCCTCGTTATTTACACGGTCAATCATTTTTTTCTTCGTCAGTAGACTCACATTTCGAATGCTTCCAATATTCACTGCTGCTGTCAACATTCAAGCCTCGCTTCCATAGAAAAACATTATCCATAAGTAGCATATGATGAATTGCTTCCTTACTTCTATGCTTGTATTTTCAGCTGAAAGAAGATTCTCCTTTATGTAGAAAGCTCTCTTCACCTACATTATACTACTGACTATTTCTTTCTTGCTTCGTCCATCGTTGGTAATTCGGCTTCCCATGTAAGAAAAGTCTTTCACCTCTTCAAGCTTATGCTTCTCTAGGTTAATGTCTGTCGATCATGCATGCATATCCTTATATGTCAAGGCTGGTGCGATAGTAAGTACATCTCTTTGAATAATATCATGCAGCTATCTGTTCACTAATATCTTTTCAATCATATTAGTTAATTCTTACATGTTAAAGTTTATTCTTTCATTTTACATAATGGAAAGGTTTCACACAGTTAAGCCTGAAATCAATAGCTATAAAGTAAAAACTGTTTTGAAATAACGTTCTTCTCCCAAAAAGCAGTATCAAATTCACTTAAAAGAATAAAGTAACCTTTTCATTAGTATAAGAAGAATGCATGGGTGTTGATCAGGTGCGAGTGATGAAAAGCTCACTTTTTTACTGATTTGTATACTGTTTTTGGAAAAAAGGTATTTTTTTAACCTTTATTTATTTTAATTTCCTATTTTTTAGAGGCGAATCATATAATCGATCAAACCAGATCTATTTAAGACATTTATTCCTAAAAAATTTATAACTGACGATATTTAAGGAGAAAAATTAATAATATTTTTCGCTTAGGATATATATTTAATTAACTAGAGAAAAACGGAACAAAATTACGAATATCTGACTGTTGAATAATATTCTGTCAGCAAAAGGAAGCAATTGTACCAAATTTCAAGCCGATCCGACGATGTGAAGTGAGTCAAAAATCAATTACAAGATTCCATCAATGAAACAGACAAACAGACAAAGCATGTTAAGAAAAAGCGTGCAAAAAAAACTAACTCCCGATGCGGATGGAAAGCTAACATCAGCGGGCGGTTGTTCACGATGTCTGAAGTCGGCTCGTAAACTTTTCGCACTGCCTCAATGAATTTTAATGATCCGCCAAAGAGGGTTAAGCAGTAGGATATCTCTTCCTTCTGGAGGGTCAGCCACGTGCTCCAAGACAAGTCTAAGTGTTCGATACGGCTCGGAATTCCATTTACACGCTGAAAATCTTGTTTGCGAGGGCCCGTGCTATAGGGCCAACGATGATGCACGTGGCCCGTGGCGATCCGATAAATTAAAAACGAGTCACACTTCCAAATTGACTTTTTGCGCTCTCACCGACTGACGAGACGCACGGCATAATAGTGCCGCACGCTCTCGCGGCCAAAACCTGACTCCGTCCGTAGCCTCTGAAATATACGTGTCGGAAAATCTTAATTTCAATTGTTATCTGCTTAAAATTAATGAGCCTGTTTTTGTTAGTGCCCTTTTGAGGAAACTGAAAATTTTGCAAAATTACGTTTTTGTGGGCGGCTATTATTTAATTAGTTCCGTAAAATTCTATAAAATTATCATCATCTTAATCAAGTGATACATTGTAAGTATTATGATTATTATTTTAATTTTCACAGCATTTTTAGTTTTTTAGGCGAGGTAGGTTCGGGTTACACCAAGTACTTTCGTATTTTTATTCCGAGTTTAAAAATTTCCAAGTATTCGTCATGTATTTAAAATTTTTGCTTTGGTAGCTGGTATGGTAAGGAATCTATATGGTAAGGAACAGGAAAATCTGTATGGTAAGGAACAATTTTTTCGATAAACCGATATTTTTGTGACCTTGATGCACCGAGTGAATTACTAAACCTATGGCAGAGAAAATAATTGGTGTGATGCCTACTTTTTCTGATTTTCATAGTCTGTTGATTTCCCCTTTAACTCCTTCATATATCCATTTTGGTGATGCAGGCTTTCGTGATGTTGTGTGTACTAGGTACAGAAATTACTATCAAGAATGTTGTGTTTTACTTTTTATGTGCAGTATGAGATCAGGTCTGTTGCTATGGATTATGTTATCGGTGATAATTGATAAGTCGTAGAAAACCTTACATGTCATCATTTTCAAGGATCGAATTAGGCGTGTATTTATAGTAAGCTACTGCATTTTCTACTATTATAATATTATTATTCTTGTTGATCAAGCTATTAATGTCGCTAAATAATAGTATTGCTTCCCCTAGTGCATTAATACATTAAACAAAACATAATTACCGCATAAAATGTGGTATGTGAGAAGATAAAATAGTTGATCTTTATTGAACTCGGCCAGAAGTATAGCAGTCGTAGCATATTTCCCACTTTGTGCGTAGGCCGTCTAAATTTAATTTGGGGAGGTAGTGCTCCAAATGATGGAAAAATGTCAGTCAAAATCGATTTTTTTCCAGCAGTTGATTATACAAGAAATATAACTGAAAAGCTTGACTTTTCAACGGCAATCGAAATTTGAACCAAGGGATCGATTACTCGAAAAAATGGATGATTCTTTTTTTTTAACAAATTTTACAGACATATGTTCATTATTAATTAAAAAAAACTCAAGATACAAATCTGAGTAGCAGAAAAAATCTACTTTGAATAGATACATGCATGAATCAATAACAGTAAATGTTTAAAAATGCGCGCACATTTAAGTTTTGGGACTGCCTACAGTTTGGAATCATTCGGATTCACAAATTTTTTAAAGGAAAATCTACTAATTGAGATTATTTCTAGATGAATAGGCGTGCCTTTAAATTTTGACGGCCTTAGAGAAAACTCTTTTGCATGGAACGGATGGAGTTATTATAGGTCGGTAGTGACCCTGCTGCGATCAAGCCTAATGGTCAAGAACGAAATTCAAATCAAGTTTGGATCGAAACTCGAATATCATGGCTCCACCTCGACTTCCTCGATTTTCGACTATTAAAAATCGATTTTTTATTTTAATCGGAATCAATTTTGGAACGGATGACGTTATCATAGGTCGGTAAAGACGCTGCAGGGATCACACGAAATGGTCAAGATTGAAGTTAAAAAGTCGAGTTTGGATCGAAACTCGAATATCATGGCTCCATATCGATTTTCAACCATTAAAACTCGATATTCGATTTCTAACGAAATCAATTTTTCCATTACTGAGTACTCCGGGATGTACATCTAGGAGGCTTCGACCCGTTAGAGACAATGAGATTGGCCATGTGTCCTCAGCGTAACCACCAGAGGCCTGCGGCTATTGTGTCCCTAAATCCCACGTTACCGCGGCCCAAACGCATCTATGTTGGCAAATTTGCCTGTTATGTGTTCACTTCATTACGCTAACCACACATTCCACCACCCCTATTCTGCGCATACACAGAGAGAGATTCCACTAGGACCGCAATTCCAGTCAAACATATTTCCTTAATATTCCTATTTCTTAATGTTCTTGAGCCCACTAAGGCAAAATATTCAACTGTAACGATTTCTCTATAACACTCTATGGATAAAAGTATAAAAAACAATTTTTGATGTTATAATGGACTCTAAGATTGCATACAATTCATATTAAAAGCTTACATAATATATTCCATTATGCATCTATTACTTTTGTAGATCCCATTATGAACAAAATTCGTTGACAGCTAAGGTTTTTGAAAACATTTTTTGAAGTAGTTCGTGAGATTTTTTTGCAATTGTTTTCGAGTATATTAAAAATTTAATCCAAAGGTTAAATTATAAAAAATACTGCTGGAAAAATGAGTATCCAAAAACTAAAGAAATTCCCGGAATTCGCCGAAGCCCATCGCATGAATTCTAGATCCAACTTCCCGAAGTATTTCAACTGGATATCAAAATTCATTTTAAGAAGTATATGATAATGCCATCACCATGAATGCTGATCGTAGACGTCACTCGCAGGTTGGGTATCGTGAAAAGTCAACGAAATTGGTACTTATGACTTCTTGTGTAATTTAACACGTATTGTGAATATTAAATTGAAATCTCGAAACGAAAACTAAATTATACGGAATTTAAGGGCCCTTTGACGGGCACAATACGATCAAATCAAAATCATTTCAAAGCTCATTCTGATGGATGAAATTTTTATGACCAACGTCCTCGCCTTTCAAGATCTGATAAGTGGGAAACGATGAATCTTCCAGATAGTTTGAAGCAAGTCAGTGACAAACTCTGAATGACGGAAATGGCTAGGGATGAGCTTAAAGATCATCATCCATTATTAATCGCCAATCGAAATCACTCGATTTTACTGTCTCCAAGGTCGGGAAACCAGAAAACTCAGTGATCGAAGGATATTTCCCCTCCACTCGGATTGCGTAACAGAATTGCTTGAATCGAACAATTGGAGAAAGAGAGAATAAAAGAGAACCTTCAAATAAAGTAAGCCTTAATGGAAATGAAGTCGATAATTTTGGCATTCACTCGGTGTAAATTCATGCTGCATGAAAATTTTCACAGATTTTTTTATTTGGTAGGACGATTTTCATCGCTGAGGCGCTATTCTCGAGTAATACTCGTTATACTCGAGAAACGAAGCCTGATGCGAGACAATGACGCCTTAGCTTCGAAACGCGTCATATCAAATATGGAATTCTCTGAAAATTTACAGACATTTTTTATATTCATTTAATGTTTATTTTATTATCAGTTTGAACCGAAAACTATAAAAATAAAAATTGTTTTGTTGCATATCCCAAAGATGACCGGTTCATAGGCATAACTCAGCTTTTCCTACTATGTGACCACATAGACGGATTTAGGGGGGCACTTAAATATGAACGCTTAAAAAATAGACAAGAATATTCATACGGTTAACATTACGTTGGTTTAATTTTGTGTATTCCGGAGCCTTAATCATTCAATTTAATAACTTTCAAATAAAGATAATGTTTTATACACTAATAGTTGTATTTTGGTTTTAATCTATAATATGAGAAGACCTATCAGACCCTTTTGATCCCCCCCTCCCAAAAAATCCTGTATCCGCCCATGTGTGACCATTTACCGGAGAGGAAAAATGATAAATTTCCATAAACAAGCAACTTCGCATCTGCATCATCGCAAAATTATGCATAGTTGTGCATCTACTATTTAACATCAATTTAATTATATCACTCATTGAAAAGCAGTATAACACAATAGGGTAGTTTCCTTCATCAAAGAAAACGAAAGGCATTGATTGCGATTCGTTACCCACCATTAGTGTATTCATAATACAAAAATTATTTGGTTTTTGAAATACCGGTTTACACGAATGGCAAGGGTCGAATTTTATCCTCATTTGAAAAAGGCCAGATTGGCGCCCATGCGATTCCTCTCCACGTGACGTCACAGGGACCTAGTTTCTACACGAGAGGATAGGAGTTATACATCGTCTGAGGTTACCAATGTATGCATGAGGCACAGAGCTCAGGGAAACATGTCTTAATAATCACCTATTAAAACTGGCTAAGGTCGGTAAGTTTTCTTCGTTTGATAAGGTATTAATAAACCTTTTTTAAGCCAAGCGCTACCATCCAGCAAGGTACTCAGCTACCCGCTAGCACCCTGCGTCCTATCAGCGCTCAGAGCCTCGATCAAGGTCACCTCACAAGGCGGGAGGGGGAACCAGAAATGCGTCGCACGGAATTTTTCCCATCATTCCTACTTACGCGTCGCGTTTTCGCGCGCTTGAAAATTTTCACTTTTCATTTAATCGCGATAGATATCGTCATTTAAATATCTAAAAGCGTGAAATACGTACTCCAGGAGTAATAATCTTTCGATTTAGGAAATAAAAAAATTATAGGAAACCACCCTATTGCGATGATGCGATGCGATGATATTACACAATTGTATTATCGAAAAAATTGGGCTATAAATAAATCGACGGTAAATAAAATGTAAATGATTGGCTTGAGAATAAAGAAATGAAATAATACCGATTGAAATTCCACGAAAATTGATATGTCATTCGTTCCGCCCTAATTCATAATGGAAATGTTTGATCTCAGTATCCAGTGATAAATCATTAATGAAAATTATGGCTAAAATTACTAATTATGTAAGCACTAACCTTACTGGTATCATCGCATTATGTCAGCACAATTTTTAGATATGAAAAATATACCGTTTTACCTTGGTAATAAATAATTCTAATAAAATTAATGTTTATCATATTTAATTTGCTAAGGTTTATGACATTCCCGATTTCGCATTAGACATTTGAAGCTAACACGTAGAGCTAACATAAAGCAATTTTCTTTTTGCATTTTATCCCTATATAAATTTCGGTCGGATTTTTTTCCATAAAACTATCGGAAATTTCAAGATTAAGAACGGTATAATTCGTACATCTATCATGACAGGTCAAAAAGCAAACCTCATCCGCTCAATGACAGCTGTTTGAATTAGGTCAGCCCAACTTTGGGACGTAAAGAAAATTTGCCATTTCAACAAGATGAAAAATAATTTTTAGAAAATATTTTTTCATAAAATTTAATCCACCAAAGTTCATGGCATTCCCAATTTCGTATTTTAATACCATCCTATCATCCCCTAGCGTGGAGATATTCACTCCATCCTTCGAAATTTGAAGCTAACTCGTAGAGCAAACATAAAGCAGTTTTCTTTTTTCATTTTATCTACTACAAAAACAAACATTTCTGTCGGATTTACTCCCATAAATCCTTTTGCAGAGGCTTAAAAGAGGGAATGTTTTTGTCCTCCCACATCCGTGAGATAGGACGCGGAGGAGGCAGCAAAAATTTCAGAGTCACTGCAAGGGTGCCGAAGCCGGAAGGAATTCGGAACTAAGACCTTGAGTTCCTCGTGTGGGTGGCGCCTTCTCAGAATGCGGTATATTTTTCTCAGACCCGCAAAGAAAACCAACTTTAAAGACAGCCCTTCCCTCCCCGCCATCCGTCCCATTTCCCACTCGTTAACTCTTATTCAATACTAGCAGGCCACACGGCGTTGCTGGGGTAGGATAGTAGGACTCAAGAGAAGTGAGAAACTTGGAATTCATGTTGAAATGGCAGGATATTTTAGTAATGGAGCAAAACAGGTATGATGATGATGAGGGGTTGAGAAACCAAGGGTTATAAGTAATTTTCTTTGGAAACAGAGTTTGGTAAAGTTAATTGTCGGAAGAAATACACAAAAATTGGTTGCCAAGGGATACGAGTAAGTCTCAGTTCTGTGCTGACATTGAGTGAAAAATCAAATTCACTACTAAATATCTAATTGATATCGTTCGTTTTCAATACCTAATTTCTATACCTAACTGTGTATAGAACAAAGAAATCACTTGTACCCCTTGTCTTCCAACCAACTCATATATAACTGCAAACAATGGAAAAATGATGCATGGTCTTAGGTTTTCCCCGGGTATCGGGTGCTGAAATTTTTCTCGGGTTTTTCACCGGTTTATAATCTCCATCTCTCCCGACGCACAGTGGGCCAGAATTGAAAAAGGCTGGTCAAAACCTCAAAAACAATTTTTTTGAGCCAGGAGATTGAAACTTCGCATAAATATTTTTATATTATATGCATAAATTATCCGGATAAAAAAAGTGAATGTGGTCGTATCGCATCCACACGTTTGCCACGTCGCCGTACTTTCCGCCGCCGCCGGCCAGAACCGGAGTCGACCGCACGCTCGAAAAAACGATGCCAAATTCGGGGTGGCAAGTTGGTGCAAGATTTTACTTTGGATTTACAATTTAGAGGCTTCATAGAACGACGTGGTATAAGTCACTTGGCGAAAGTCCGCGGAAGTATCTACTTTTTCTCTACGTTTATGTAAAAATATTGACTGAAAACAGACTCCGCCATTTTGTTATATATCTATCTCATGGTTAATGATGAAACAAAATCTTTAAAAACCCTCCAAATAGAAGAAAAGGAAGTGTCAATTAAGATATGATAGTACAATAGTGTTTCCGATAAAACTATTCAGGTTACTGCACTGCACATGGATAAAGTTGGTTGTTTTCAGGAAAAATTGAGGGCGTTCGTTTTTCGCTAAATTTTCTCAACTTTGACCTCAATTATATTGTTAACGTAAAGGCTTAGGAAATAAATAATCAAGCAAGTTATGCACAATTTAATTACAAGAATAAGAATGTGCATTTTGTCTTCTTTCCTGGTATATGTTTCAACTTAATGAGACTATTATCACTAATTTAAATATACATAAGAAAAAAGGTTTGCAGTCATTAAAAACGAACTTTACATGTATTTCTTATGGAAAATGCTCAGGGCCCATTCCAGGGCCTCATGGATTCTGGAGAAGAATGAAAAATAGTTTGCAACGTATTCTCTGTCTTACTGAACATACACAGCGAATTTAATAGGAATCGCTTCAGCCTTTTCGGAGGAGTTTGGAAACAAAAAACCGTGACACAATAATTTTATATACGAGGGTCATTCGATAAGAAATGCCCCATATTTTTTTCTCAATACATATTTATTGTTAAGACTCAGAATTTGGTGACAATATGCGTCAACATGTCTTGTCCATGTCCAATTTTTCTGTGCAGTCTCCATCACGTTTCTTACCGGTTTCGGCTATTACACCATATTGTATTTGAAAATGGTGTAATAGCCCAAAACGGTAATATATAGAAACTCTGTAAATTTTGTGGAAGTAACAAAGTGTATTTCATTATTAAAATGGAGCCCTTCCACCACGTAAAAGCTTCAAGTTTCGATTCCATCACGTTTTTTGACTGTGCGCCAACTTTTTGGGGGAGCATGTTTTCCGTTACGGTAAAACCTCTTGTCTTGTAGGCATAGCGATGCCTAACGTGGCTGATCATGGAGCTCTGTTTCAGCATCCCCTGAGGCTGGAAATTTTGGGCGGAGCGGGGGAGTTGTCGTGTTGTACTGTTACGAGATTGTTACTCTGTTTTTCGCTCTCTGCAATAAACCGAGTTCTCACAAGGAATCGCTCTAAGTTATTACGCCCCTCAGCACACTACCAACTGCATTATCCTCATATACTGCACACAAACGTTTATGGATGTCCACCATGGTTTCTTTTTCTGCCCAGAAGATTTCAGCCCACTTTGAACGTGAGTGGCAAGTAGATACCATTTTGACGCTGTACCACGGTTCACCTTCAACATCTTCAACAACATAAACTTCACCACCGCAGAGAATAAACATCGATTGTGAAACACAAACAAAGGCGTTGATCTATGTATATCAATGGCTTTTCAAAACAAAGTGGGGAATTACTCATTGAACGACCCTCGTATTAGATAGACGAGCGCTGCTTCTCTTTGTTAAGCAAAGTTTCTTGAGTTAACATTTTCCCGGCAAATGGAATGAATGAATATTTCCCGGGTTTCCGCGCGGGTATGAATATATGAGGCAGCCGACGTTTCGAGGTTCGTCTCGGAAACTATTCTCAAGGCTACTAATCTAATCTAGTCAAATAGGGTAGCCTTGAGAATGGATAGCGAGACGGAACCCGAAACATCAGCGGCCTTAGACTTTCTTACCCGCGCGGAAACCCGAAAAAAAGGTTTATTCATTATTTTCACCTCACGTCCAACTCTTTTACAAGTATGCACACTTTTGACATATTTACAACTAATAATTTTTTTACTCCGATGGTCTGGCGAGAGAATTTATGCACAATTTGAGCTAATAAAGGACACATTAATAGCGTTAAGGAAGTAAGTTAAAGAACTAGCGTATCTTTACGGAACCTAATCGATAACGGCTTGAAATAGAAAGAGATAGAATTTGTCCAGGAAAACTTCGAGGGTTCAAATTAGAGAATAGGATTTTTGAAGAAATTTCTTCTAAAAATATCGACAAAGTTATTACTTGCGAAAGACCATTAGAGAGAGAGTGGGGGATGGATCTGAAATGAGGTAAATAGCAAGAATTAGGATAGCAATTTGGATGATTCAGTTAAAGACAGATTTCCCCAACAATCCATCCCACTTCCCACTCGTTAACCCTCATTCAATGCCAACGCTGCTTCTCTTTGTTGAGTAATGTTCCTTTCACCTTCCATCCACGCCTTTTCCTGCCTTACTTCTGACATCTCTGTTATGCAGAAATATTCCTCGCCCTCTGGTGGTTTGGTGACAGAATTTTAAACATCATTTGAGCCAATAACAGAGATAGATTAAGTGGGTCCCAAAAACGTACATTTTCTACAAGCAAAATTTAAAATATTACATTTTTGTTTATATAAGAATCAATATGGCGTAATTACAGTTCGACATGTATACAAGCTTATGACTGTGTGTCAGAGATCTTATTAATATTGGCACTATTTTTTTTTTATTTTTAATTTTGTGTTCTCTACTGACATGACGACTGTGTTCATTAAAAGAAGTAAAAGGGAACATAAAATAATTGGCCCGCCTAGTTTTGTTTTATTAGTTTTAGTTTTTTATGGCAATCTATGATAATATTATCGTAATATCGTGGGAGAATGACCCAATAGTGTTACGTTAACCCATTTCCACCCAGGGAAGGTGTATGATTTCATCCTACAATTAGAGCCTAACTTATCAGAAAAAAATTAAAACCGATAAACAGTATTAAGTATTTTACTTTGAAAGTGATCGAGTGTAATTTAAATAAGCTTTTTATTTCTCGGTCTTTTGTCATTTTTTGTTTAAAAGATAAGACTTATGACTCCAATCCATTCAAATGGTATGGTCACTTCAATTTCAAATGGTATGGTTCCAAAGCCGACATCATGGTTACCAAAGTTTTTTATTTCTGTAGATAAATTATTAAAGTATAAAAAGTACCTAAGGTAACAAAATCTTCTCTATAAATACCCTTGCGCGGCTAAAGTGCAATGAAAATTTCAGAATCACAATTATTACCTCCTTATTTAGACGAAAAAAATCAATCCTCTACCTGTAGTGGATGTGACTCAAAAAGCGAAATTACTCGATGATATGGTATGGTATTTGGGGGGAAGGCGAAAGGTCATTTGCGCCACGAGAGAAGATTAGGAAGTAAAATATGGAGGGAGACGCGGCGTAGGCATCGGCTCTCACTGTTGTCTCTCTATTGTCACCCACTGCGCTTTAAATGGGTTTACAAAAGTCGCCACTCGCGTCGCTGACGGGAAAATTGATCCGAGTTCCACCGGGAAATAAGGTACCTAGCCTATTATAATAAGACTGCGATCGTTCTTTACAATTAACGGTGCTAATCGGTATTTACATATATGATGATGCAATCTATCAAATTATTACCTTTTCAATGCTATATATCGCAATTAAATTCATTACACTGCAAAATATTGGAAAAAAGTGGATCACGTTGCACCCATCACTACGCCACGGAAACACTTAAAAATTGATGAAATGCGACCGAAGTGGCAATAGAAACCAGCCTTCAAATGGACCGAATTGGACCTTCTCTATGCAATCCCCTTGCACGCAGCACTCACGTAGAGGTGGGGTGGTCTAAGACAAGATTCGACCCCGGACCCATTGGATGTGAAGCCAACGTTCTAGCGACTACACCGACCCGATCCTCTAAAATGCAAAAGTTCAATGCTCATACTGTATTCGGAGAAGGTGACCAACAGCCAAGGCCATTGCTCCATGAGGGAACGGTAAAGGAAGGGTGGAGAGAAACCCGGCGTCGGCACTGGCTTGCTCTTAACGAATGGTGCCAAGGGGACCATGGCTTAACGTCCCATCTGACGGACGGAGCACTGCACTTGAAGTGCCTGCCACAAAGCCTCAAGTAGGAATCTGGCAGACTCTCCGCCATCCTTTAAGTTGGAGATTCAATGTTTATTGTTAAGTAGAAAATAGGCATGTAATTTTTAAAAATGGCTACAATCGATTATATCAGCAGATTCATAGCTAATACAAGGTTATCATTAAAGTATATTGCTGTTTTCAGCATGGATTTAATTTAAACAGAATTACATGCTGTTTTTTTTCATTTTTAAATTTTGCCGTCTCAATTATTTTCTCTACATAATTAATAATTTTCAATACGTCGTTGGTCGTCAAAAAATTAGTCGTCCAACAAGAGAGAAAACTGGCGTCGATATTAGTCTACTCCTGAAGAAAGGCAACTAGGGTAACACCGCTTAACTTCCCATCCGACAGACGTCCGACGTTACCTGTTTGAGGTGCCATCCTTAAGGCACTCAAGCAGGTAACGGACAGCCTCTGAAAAATCACTGCCATCCCATCCCTACTATCTTCCAATGAATTACTGGCACCGTGCCGTGATAATTTTATGCAAACCCTGTATAATAGAAGGTACTCATTAAAGAATAACAAAAGCGTTTTTCCGCATAAAATCAAGCTATAGAAATTTTTCCCTTTGCTTTGAAAACTTTCTTCATTGTTTCCTTAAATGCTAATACCCGCGATAGGATGGCTACGGAGCAGGCGAATTCATTTCATAAATTATTCCCTCGTCACAAATAAAGGGCTCAACCGAAGTTTGCAGTTCCTTAATTTCCCGCAAAGGGGAAAACCCCTTAATCTGAAATTTTAAGGGAAAAATGTAGTTTCCTTTCTAAAAAATCTCAGCCCACGTCGGGAGTTGAACCAGGTTCGACGGGGTGGGAAGCCAGCTCTCTAGATCACCAACCCGAACCCAAAGCTTTTACGAGAAGAAATAGAACCACAGTGCGATATGGGTAATCCGATACATATGTATGGCGAAGCCGGATTATTGTAAACGTGCAGGAAACAAACTCAATGCACCCAAAGCTTTTAAAATTACAATTTTGCAATAAATTACATACAGTGATGCCAACTCTCCCTACTGCTTGGGGTGTGAATCACGGTAGATATTCAAATTGATTTTAATGATTATAAACTATTTTAATTTCCCCTGGTGAATACTATTGATGATTTCTTCTCTGGTTCTCAGTCAAGTTAATTCTATCGTAAAAGCCGACGTTTCGAGAGACGACTTGTCTCCCATCTTCAAGGCCGTGTTAATCTTTGAAAGTCCAATTTCACACTGAACCGATAAAACGATTATGATTATTGTTTATTATTATTTTGATTTAAACGTTTATGGTCGATAAAAGCAGATTTAACTGTGGTCACCACTATGACTCCGCTAAGTACGTATCTTTTACTAATTCAGTGGGTCACGTATCAAAACATTTATGGAAATTATGAATTGACGAACGCCTATAAACATAATAATAAAAATACTTACTATTTATTGAAAAACCTTTTATTTAAAACTGACTACATTATATTAGCCGATACAGGTTCACCAGCCCTTCCCGCCGGATTACTGGACGTGTCGGATTTCCGTAAGGCCCTGTACTTAGGTTGTACTGTATGTTAAGTCGTAACATGAATCTTGTACATGGCGGAAGGGCTCCATAATAGCAATGAAAGACACCTCATCACTTCCACAATTTGTTTGAAAATTATAACCGTTTTCGGATTTTACGCCATTATCAGGTACATAAATGTATTTAATTGATAAATTATTTATTACTTGATAATGGTGTAACAGCCGAAACCGGTGGTAATTTTTAAATAATTTTGGAAGAATCTAAATGCCTTTCACTGCTAATATTTCATGCATGTTTTTTATTTTTATCATAATTTCATTTGGAAATAAAATATCTCCAAATACATATCATTGCATTTCAGCAGACAAGCGTTAACATTTTATTGCAATTGACTCAGAAGCAGCGTTGGCCTAACAACCAAAAGCGGTAGTAATTTTCAAATAATTATGTGGAAGTAACGATGTGTCTTTCATTGGTAATATGTAATGTATGTTTATTTTTATTTTTATCAAAATTTCATTTGGAAAAAAATGTATAAAAAAACACAACGTAGCATTCCAACAGACATGCGTAAAAATTTGACTACGATTGACTCAGAGGCGCATATTCTCGGTTTTCGCGAGTCGAAGAAAAATCCCTTTGTATAATAATATGATCTTCATTCATGCGTGTGGATTTTTCTTCCCACTTCTCCTCCCTCACTCAGCTCGTTATGTCTTGATCAGACCCTCACCCCTTCAACCTTCATCCAATCCCTTCCTTTGAGGGTTTCTTTGAAGGCGCGCTAACCTCTTTTACGTCCCTCGCATCCCCTGCAGCTCGATTGCCACCCCTTCTTCCTTAATGTGCACCCCTGAAATTCTCATTCAAACGCAGCACCCCCTTGGACCCTCTCGATAAATCATCTTACGTGCGGACCCATCTGTGCGTCAAGCAGAGGAAATTCTATTCCGAAAGCCTGGAGCGGGGCGGCGTATTCAGAGATACGCTTGATAAAGGCGTCGTCGTCCTAAGGAAGAGGGTTGGGAAAATGACATCTGCAGGCGGATCACGGAGCGAAAAAATAGAAAGTAAAAAAATATGCGAAGTGCTGATGTGGGTATCTTTTATTCCGCGGTATATTATCGAGTTCGACGGTGTCATTTGCAAAAAAAATATATTTTTACCCCTGTATAAAAAGCACTAGCTTATGCATTTATTGGTCACGGACACATTACAACTGATCGAGTTAGCAAATTATTATTATCAACCGCAAAACTAGTGGTATGTATTGTCTAACTGTTGTATTGTATTGCATAAGTACCAGAAGGAGTCGATTCTGTGGTTTTTTTCGTGTCTCGTCAAGTTCATCTATAAAATTGGTTTGAGTGAGTGGTCGGAAGGGGATTTTCATAGAATGCTGATTACATTAGCCGGATTTAGATTCTGTTTCAAGGAGATTTAAGCGTAATGAAAACAGGTTTTAATGCAGCCACACATTCCCATCCATTAAATTTAATATTTCGTGAATCAAACACTCATCTGAAAGAACTGAATGGAATCGTAGTTACAAAAAGCAAGGACATGCAAATAAATAGAGAATCCAGCACAAACGATCATCAAAATAGCTCTAAAAAGCTTTACAGCGTTAAGTAGGTTCTGTTACGGCTAACCCATTTTAAGAACTTGCTTTTTTCAGCTTCAGAGGGAAGTCCATAAGGGTAGAGGAGAGTGCCAGAATGTTTCGTGAGGCTCCATGGAAACCTACCTTAAACGGTAGGTACTTATCTTATAAGGTACTTATCAAGAAAATGATGTTGAAAACAGTGTTAGAGGGTAGTATGTTTGGTAAACGAGAGAGAGGAAGGAAGAGGAATGGATCTTTAGTTATAATGAAAGGGAGTGGACCTTATTGTGAATTAATGTGGGAAGTCCACGAAGGGAGTAGAGTCTGGTATAAAACTTCTTAAATACTCCATGGAAACCTATCTAATCGGTGGATAAATAAATAATAAAAATAATTTTAATAATCACTATCGGCAATAAAAAAAGTGATGAACGAGTTGTCTGTGACATAATTCACATATTTTGCTCGCATACAACAGCTTGGGCAATAAAGTCAAATTAATTTGGGAATAAGAATGAATACAAATACTAGGCATGACTCAAAAATAATGATAGTTTACCACGCAAAGGATATACTTTGAAATTTTATTTGGCATCGACATCGAGCAGAGAATCCTGCGCGTACGCCTCACAAGATAAAGTTCTTCCTGAACTCTCTAAGCCACCACTTAGCGCGGGCAGTGGACGATGAGGAGAGCGATTAGACACGTACACTATCCAACGCCGCCTTCCTTCGCTCTTCGACCCGCAGCTACTGATCGAATCATAGATAAGCACAAAGTTTGCTTTTGACAGGCGGGAGTCGCCCACCCCCCAGATGAGTGAGGGAGTTCACCCCTTTCGGCGGGAGACGGACGGCCAATTGCGTCCCCTCGGACTTCCAAACGGAAACTCAGACTCGTTCCCTCACCGACGTCGACGGTACTTCATGCCAGAGTGCCCAAGAGGCAGTTATAAGATTTGTCCCTTGAACCTTCTTACTTGCTAAGGGAGGAGTAGGCTCTTTCCTGCTCCACCAGTCGAATATATTTTCTTGATTTCTTAGCGTATTTGCTGTCCCGAAGGTAAAAATTTAAACTTCGCCCGGATCCGAATTTTTTTTTAATAGTGTAGTCGGTCGTCATCTATTGATGACGCTATGATGATTAAGCATAAGTAGATCAGGAATACTAAATACATTCAATTGAGGGCGTGTTGTTGCTGCCTTTGCAGTTTATTTTACGAAGTGTGTCACTATTTGACTAACTAATTCCCCACTTATAATTCTTCAACTCTCATACGTAACTACCAGGTGGTCAAAATTTTATCTTTTGCTGTCTTTCGTCTTCAATAAATCTCGTAATTAATGGAATATTTTTTCTAGCTTTTGCGCCAAACTGAATAGAGCCCCATGTGTAAGTGAAATATTTTCTCAGGTTGTAAAATTACCGAAATATAAGGAATCTTCAAGGAGTTAAGATAGTTTATAGCAAGCTAGTTTATTTAGGGGTATAAATTGTTTGCTATTTTGTGGATTATTCTTAACTCTATTACCAACCATAACCAATCGCCGCACACAGAATTCCAATGAATTTGGCTATGAGGAGAGATAGACTTCCTACACTGATTTTAACCATCGAAGGCTTTAAGAATATTTTCCTAATGCAAAAAAGCAGGAGAATTTGCTTTATCTTTGAATTCTAAACCCAAGAAGACTATCTACCAATTACAAAGTACAAATGTCAACCGCCTCTAATGTAGTCCTTTCATAGAGTAAATTTCAAACCAGCATACAGGACCGACATACAATTACAAGAAAGAAATTGGACACCTTATTAAAATGGTTTGAATAACGCGCAAAAATAAATTCAAGGAAACTACATCGTTAGCTCAAAATTTCAGAATAAAAGTCTTCCCTTTTGCAGGCAACTAAGCAGCAGCAAACTTCGGTTGAACCTTCATTTGGGCCGTGGGAATAATTTATTAAATGAATTCACCAGATCCGCATTCACCACATAGCGAATATAAGCATTTAAAAAAAATGAGGAAAGTTTTCAAAGCAAGACGCACATTTCTACAGCTTAATTTTATGCGGAAAAAATACTTTTGTTTTCCATTAATGAATACCTTATATTTTACATAGTTATAATAAAATAATCGTGCGGTTTCAGTAGTTAACTGGAAGATAGTAGGGAGAGGAACTAGTACGGATTGGATAGCGAACATTTTTCATAAGCTGCTCAATACCTGCTTGAGGAATTGCGGAAGGTACTTCAAGGGCAGCAATTCGTCCGTCGGATGGGACGTTAAGCCGTGGTCCCCTGGGCAACTTTCGTAGGCTAATTTCAACGATGGGTTGCCCTCTTTTCGAGCGACTGAGGGGGCACATATTTATTTTTATTAGCTATTTAAAAAAAACAGTTTCATACGACAAATTCGAAAAATAAAAAAAATAAACAGTAAGTAATATATTTTCATTAAAACCATGCTCAAAATCGCATCATTATTTTATGATAACCTTATTAAGTCTATATTAGTTTATATAAACAAATTCAGCCATTTTAAAAATAAGCACATAATTATCTTCCTACTCAGCAACAAACTTTGAACTATCCAACTTTCACAATGCGTGTCCGTAATGAACAGTGGCATTTAAGACTCACAGCAAGATTTAAGTGATCAATTATTTAAAACGAAAGTCATTCCTTGAATACATTACGCACGCAACTCACTCTCTCAACCAAAAATACGTGAATTAAAGGGAAATTCCACGAAATTTTGAAAGCGGAATGGGATAATCGCCTCACTAAATGGCGCTTTGAAACGAAATCCAGGAATCAACTGGACACGCCAAAAAGTCGTAAATTACAGAAGGACCGCACATCGTTGCATCATGTGAATTTTCACAAGAAGTGTAATCATCCGCTTTTGGAATACATCAAATATATTATTAATGTTTTTATACACAGGTCAATGAATTGGAATATCAATGCATCCGCCGTATATACCTCATGTCATGTATTGCAGCTGCTGTTGTTGCTCATTTGATCACATTTGCAAAAACGGAGTATTAATCAGTAAAATCATACCTTTGTGGACATTTCCCTTAAAAAAAATTACATTTGCAAACCATACGCGAGGTGTAAGTGATGATTTCCTGTAAATAATGTTCACGGAAAGGTATTTAATACGTTAATGCTTCAACCTAATCGAAAAATACCGCTTTACGGGAATTTTATCTTAACTCTGACGTTTCAAGCTGTAAATATCCTTTTTTTTAACCTTCAGGCCAATTTTCGAATCTGTTGAAGACCTCTTACTGAAGAAAAACATTTCAGGGTTTTCAATGACTATTATTCTCTTTTACAAATATGTCAATTTAGTACACGTTATAAATTGAATAAACCGATGCTTTATTTGATCTACAGAATGAACAAAAAAACAGTCGTAACACAGCAAGCAGCAGATCTTCCTCTTCATTAAGCCTATTTGTTTATTACCGTCAATGTATCTCCTACTCTACGTGGTTGTATTTGAATTTTAAATCAACTTATGTTCATCCCCACCATTAATTACAAAACGAGATATTGGAATTCCATTGAATCCAAATCGACTTCCTCAGCCTGTTCAAAATCAACACTATAGCCAAAGTGAATTCATGCCATAATATTGCTATTAAGGCTTAAATATAAAAAAAAGTTTCGATTGCGAGTTTCACATGTGCGCACAGTTAATTAATGATGAGCAGTTCAGTGTAACAGCGTGAATGTGCTCCATTAAAAACCTGAAAAATGACTTAACAATGCTGATTCATCTCGTTCGCAAAGAGATTCAACAGATGGTCAGTTTGCATGGCTAAGGGTAAAACTCACTGCTGACTAAACCACGGTGCGTGTATTTTGCACGTTCAGGGAAACCACTTGCTAAGACTACAAGCATTTCTTTGTCCATTGCCTTAAAAAATGGACCCTTCGATCAAAAGCCAAGCGTTCTACCTACAAATCACCACTCTCCCCACGCTAAAACCTTTATAGGTTACATATAATTGCAAACATTACCAAAATGGCATCATTCATTAGCCTTTCAACGAGAGAGAAGAGAGATTATTAACCATTTGCGGTCCAACGTGGAGACTAGCTCGACAGGCCTATCTCTAGCATCAGGTCTAAAGTCGACAAAAGAAGGCGCTGCGATTATACAAGTACAATGTTTCAAGAGATTTCAC